>NW_006203646.1:3787371-3813349 GCF_000334495.1 Tupaia belangeri chinensis
TTTTTTTATTTTTTTATCATCATCATCATAATCTTCTTTATATTACATTGGATTGCATATAACTTTACAGTGTATTACATTGTTTTTTCAAAAGGGAATGCCATGCATGTCCGTCAGTACAGAGACATTAATCTCCCCACTTCAACATTCACTATCTTTTCTATGTTTTCCCCAATCATTATTTTTATTATTCTAATTATTTTTTAAAACAGTCAATTGCACTTACCAGCAAGTTTATGAAACCCTCTACATTTCACAGTCCTCATATGCAAAACAAGGATAATGACAGGATTGCTTAGAATTGGCTTCCTGAGAATTAAATGATAAAATTAATATAAAATCTTTACACTATTGCTTAGTAAATAGTAAGTGCTCAAATTAGCTGAGCACTAACTTGTCCTCTCGAGTGTGTTGGGGAAAGAATAAGTGTTCTGTTGAGATCCATCACTAACTAAATTAGATAATTACTGAAAAGTGTTAAAAATTAGGTTTCTTTGGCATGAAACTATATAATTTTATGGCCAAAGAATCTTAAAATATCCTAATACTACCCCCGAACTACAGGCATTCTCCTAGGGAGAGTTCTAGGGATATACATGCTCAAGGAATAAAGGCAGCTGGAAATCACAGTAATGCTATTAGCAGAGACCTGAGCTCCAAATATCGGTGCAGAGGACTCTGGTGGACTGGGCCAGATCACATGGAACACACACTTTTGCCTAGTTAGATGACTGATCTATCACCTGCCAGCTCCAGACTGGATAAATCCAGGCAGCCACAGATTGCAAAAGAGAGCGTGTTTTGCTTGCAATGCCTGACAACAAGCTGGCCTGGGCTGTGGTCATTGTGGTAGCGTCAAACCTAACTGCTATGTGGGAGAAGAAAGAACAGAGAGGTAACTCAGCTTGCTCCTGAGGCAAAGATTCTGGCTACGGTACTAAATTTCCTGTAAATAAGGAAGAAACAGTAAAGAGTAAGAACGAGAGAGAAACAGAGAGACAGAGAAGCAAATGCAGACACTGACCATTGCAGAGCAGCCTTATGACTCCAGTGAACAGAACTACCTGGAAGTCTAGAGAAGATCCCCCACTAAGGCATGACATTTGAATGTCCAGAGTGACTCTATTTCTTAATAGCACGCTTGGCCCAGTTATTGTGTTTGATCTTCACCAAAACTCATTGCAGAGAAGAGAAAGAAAACATAGGCCTCAACATATTCAACAGGGTCAGGCAGATTCAGTGCAGCATCCACTGGAATAATGCTGAAAAATCAGTGTGACTCTACTTCCTTGGGGAAAGCATTTTCTTCTACCTGTCTCAAATAGAAGATAACCTTCACGTTAAGGGTTTTTGTTTTGTTTTGTTTTGCTTTTTTTTTTACCGTTCCTATAGAGCAGAACTGTGATTTCAGAGTACCAATGCTATTTTATCAGGTTGTGTACACTAGGTGAGGGGCTCTGCAACCTAGCAGTATCGATATTTTGTACTAGAGAAGTCTTCATTGTTTATGGCTCTTCACTCTATGGTAGGATGCTTAGCAATATCCCTGGCCTCTCTCCACAACATTCTAGTAGCATCCCCAACCCTAGTTTTGACAACCAAAAATGTCTCCAGACAGTGTCAATGTCCCCTTGAGAGTATAATCCCCTCTAGTGGAAAATCACTGCACTAGACTATTCTGCTATAATAAACAACCCCCAAATCACAGCCAGTGATCTTTTGATCTTTTTTTTTTTTGAGAGGTTTGTGCTATAGGGCACGTGCACTCACCAGACAGAGAGAGACAGAGAGACAGAAAGCAAGAAATCACCCCCCAGGGGGGATGGCCACACTGCAATCCCTTCTCCTCTATTCTCTTCTCGGGATCTTGGACACGCACGCACATATGGCCAGTGTGAGTTTAAGCCACTGCGTCCAGGACTCAAGCCACAGTTGACTATGTGGGAGTCCAGCGACATAGCCATTACGCCAACTGCTGGTCCCCACAGTCAGTGATCTTAATTTCCTGCTCACACTACATGTTCATTGTTGGTAGGCTGAAGGCTCTGCTCCAATCCCAGGTAAATTGCATAGCCACCATATGGAGCAGTGTTCAACATGGGAAAAGTAAAACATCTTGTCAGTTCTGCACTGGTTCTTAAAGTTTCCACCCAGGATAACACATGCTCCTTCCATGTGTAAGCCATAGCACCAGCCATAGCAAATCACATGGCTGCTCAGGGCTCCAAGGACTGGGGAGATACCATCCCATCATTTGCCCAGAAGTAGAAATATTTGGTGAATAGCACTGCTGACAACTGCGCAGCTAGCATTTGAGAAAAGGTCAGTTTTCTCCTAAATTAATGTCTTTTTGTTGTTGTGGTTTGTTTGTTTGTTTGTTGAGAATTTTTTGGTTTTGTTTTGTTTTGCTATAGGGCAGGTGCACTCACCAGAAAGACAGAGACAGAGAGACAGAAAGCTAGAAATCACCCCCCAGGGGGGAGGGTGGCCACACCACATTGCCTTTCCCTCCATTCTCCTCTTGGGATCTTGTGCATGCACGCACACATGCCTGACATGAGTTTAAGCCACTGAGTCCGGGACTTGAACCGTGGCCGACTACATGGGAGTCCAGAGACATAGCTATTACCCCATCTGCTAGTCCCCAAATTAATGTCTGTATTACCTTTACTAGTTCTTTGTTTCTAGTTCCTTTGTTTATTCTGTTACTGTTTTTCTAAGTTAAGTGGGATGCTATGCTCACAAGTATATAGGTCTTCTTTTTCTATTATATGTAAATGTAACTTTGGATTTTTCTGCAGTACTACCTTTCTTATGTCCTACAAATTTTGAAAAGTAGTGTTTTTGTTAAAGTTCAGATCTAAGAAATTTCTATTCCACTATATTTTACTTTTTTGACTCATGAGATATTTAGAATTACACATTTTTTTCCTATGTATAAGGGAGGGTTTTGGGGACCAGCAGATGGCATAATAGTTACATCGCTGAACTTCCACATAATCAACTATGGTTCAAGTCCCGAACCTGGTGACTTGAAACACACCAGGCACATGTGTGTGCATGCCCAAAATCCCATCAGGAGAATCAAAGAGAAGGACTGTGGCATGGTGTTCCCCCTTGTGGGGTGATTTCTCACTTTCTGTCTGTCTCTCCAGTGAGTGCACATGCTCTATAGCAAAAATCTTTCTCAAAAAAAAAAAAAAAAAGAAGAAGAAGAAGAAGGGTTTTACAAGAGGGTTCACTTCGTTATCTCTTTCCATGATAGAGAATGGGGTTCACATTAATCACTATCCACACAATCCTCATTTTTTTATGCTGATTCATTTAAATTTGTTAAAGACTTGCTCTATGACCTAGTAAAAAGTCAGTTTTCATATATAAGTATTTCTGAAAAGAATAAGTATTCTCAATGGTTATGTGATACTATACACAACATATAGATTAACTTTGTTGTTAGTCATATATTCCCGATGCTTACTGATATTCTGTCTTTTTGGTCTATTTTTTTGAGAGAAGTTTTAGTTCAAGTTTCCTCTGTGATGTTTATTTGTCACTTTTCTCTCGGTAATTCTGTCAGTTTTTACATTATATACATTGAAACTGTATTATCAGGTGTACACAAATATAAGTATATTATCTTCTGAAGAGATAAAATTTTTTAACTAACTGGTAACTCTTTTCATGAATACTGTTTTGCTCGAAACCCTCTTCTGTCCGATATCAGTAAAGCTACACAAGCTTTCTTCTGTTGTCATGTATGCCCTTTCTATCCTTCTATTTTCAACCTTACTACGTCCTTATATTTTAAGTTGATTTCATTTAAACAACATAAGCTGGGTTTTGTTCTGATTGTAGTGCTGTTTCTTGTTTAGTCAAACCATTAAACATTTGACTTTTAACTAAAATATTTGGGTCATCTTATGTTCAAATTATTATAATTACATTTGGATTTATTTCTACTATCTTAATTTGTACTTACATTTCTCTTCTTTTTATATGTGGAGGTTTTCTTTTTTTTCTTTTTTTCTGTCTTTTTTTTTTTAATTATTTTCATTCCTTATGTCATTCCATTGTTTATCCAAGATTATTTTCCTTTTTTCTTTTTGTTTTGTTTTTGTTTTTGTTTTTTTGTTTGTTTTTGCCACTGGGAGCATGCACTCACTGGAGAGAGACAGAGAGAAGGAAAGTCAGAAAACAACCTCCAAAGGTGATGGCCACAGTGCAATCTCTTCTCTTCCATTCTCTTCTCAGGATTTCGGACACACATACAGTCATGTCTGCAGTGATTTTTAATCCACTGGATCCAGGGCTTGAACCATAGTTAGCAATATGGGAGTCCAACGCCTTAACCACTATAGCACCTGCTGGCCCATTATTTTTCTTTTATTTTAAAGTTCATTCTTTAGAAGTTATTTCATTAAGAATCATTGGTAGCTTGTGAACACTTTTAGTTTTAGCTTGTCTGCAAGGCTGAACCATTCGTGAACAATAGCTGCACTGGGTGTACATTAGGCTGACAGATACTTCCTTTCACTCTGAAGATATCATTCTGGCCTCCATTGTTGCTATTAAAAGTCAATTTCATTATTTAATTAACTTTCATTTATAGGTAATCTAGGGCATTTTTTTTTTCTGTTTGTCTAACGACCTCTTTGTTTTTACAAAGTTTTTTTTTTTTTTAAAGAGGTTTTTGCTATAGGGTGCGTGCACTCGCCGGACAGACAGAGAGAGACAGAGAGACAGAAAGCGAGAAATCACCCCCCCCAGGGGGGATGGCCATGCCACAATCCCTTCTCCTCCATTCTCCTCTCGGGATCTTGGGCACGTACGCACACATGCCCGGCGTGAGTGTGAAGCCACCGGGTCCAGGACATGAACTGCAGTCAACTACGAGGGAGTCCAGCGACATAGCCATTACGCTAACTGCTGGTCCCTAAAGTTTTGATATCGTGTGTTTGGTCAAAGATTTATTTTTGTTTGCCCTGCAATTCATACTTTCTTAATCTAAGAACTGTTGTTTTTCATTCATTCTAGAGAACTATCCATTTTTGTCTCAAGTATTGCCTCCTCTCTCAGTTTCTTCTAGAATTTTTGTTTAGACATGAGTTAGACTTTCTTACTCTCTCTCTCAATTCTTTTAACATTTCCATCGCTTTGTTTCTCTGTGCTACATTCTACATAGTCATCCAGTCTATAAGCTATCTTTTTAATTGTATCTAATTTGCTATTTCACTAATCTACTAATTTTTGTAATTACACTTTTTCAAGAAGTTTTATTTCCTTTCTTTGTCAAATCTGCTCAATGCATTTATAGTCCTGTACTTATTATGCATGTTTTTATTTGTTTAAATATTTATGTTATTATTTTATTTTTCTGTGTATGATAATTGCAATATCTGAAGTCTTTGAAGTCTTTTTCTGCTACTTATTGTTCATATGGACTCTCTTATAATGCCTGTTTCTTTGTGGGCTTAGTGGTTTTAAGTGAGGTGTTAAGTTCTTCACATTGTTTTATCTCTGGTTGCCCTTTGATATCTGAGTTGAGGCTCTCAATTATCTAGAAAAGACTAGCAATTGTTTTTGTCAAATGCTTGAAACATTGGCACCCAAGTATTATTTGATAGTATGTTCTTAGTTTAGACTTTTTCAGATCATACAAATAACCTGAGGTTGGTTTCCCAACCTTGTATAATAACATAATATAGTATATTAGGGAAGATAGTACAGGCCTAACCTTTAAGTATCTTGTTTTAATATTTGTATGTGGTGGAAATAGTGATGATGAGAGAAAGTCATTCATTAAGACAAAAATCAGATCTTGAATTTTCATAATAAAATATATTCTACTGCATTCAGTTCCATTTCCCAAACAGATGGTTTTCAATCAATAATATAGAATACTTTCCTTTAGGGGTAGCTAATAACCTTCATTCTTACCTACCTGGGACACAAATCTACTTAAAATCTCTGTTTGGAAAATCAATATCAAGAAGAACAGTTAATAGATGTGTTAACTATTCATTCCTCAATTTTTTTTTCTACCTATATCCTCATATCACATCTGATTAACAGAAAGGTGTATCCCTGACATATGTGTGGTCTGCTATTAAACACCATGAGGTTTTAAGATTGGCTTTGTAGAACATGACTTAAAATAATGCTCTCAGCATAGTTCATGGAGGACTGACATAAAAAGATAGCTCTAAGACATCTCATTATAACCACAGCAGTCAAGACATGATACTTCTGATATAAAAAAGTGCAAGGCAAAATCCTCACTGAGTTCAAATTTAGGGAATGAAAAAGGTGGTCTCTTATCACGTCATATTCTATTGTCTTAGAAGAGATGTGCATACACATTTCCTTTTGTCTTAACTACTGGAAAGCTTGGCACCTCTATATGCACTCCAATGCAATAGCTTTCCTCAGTCTGTTTCCTTACTCAATCTTCCCTCTATCCATCTTCCCTCAAAACAGTGCTATCCAAGTATTCACTTCTATTGTATCTGTATTTTCTATTACAAGCTTCCTCAGGTCCTTGGGTAGTACATGAGGCATAAATAATCATATTAACAAATGTCCCCAGGCCTCAGTTTCAGCATCTGTCATAGAAAAACTTGGACTATGATTGTTTACAGCTTTAAAATTTCTAAGAGCATGATAGAAATAAGAATGAAAATTCTAGGTGAAAACTCATGATAGGTTCTTAACATGAAGCCTTTCAACTCAGAAAAACAACAAACTACTACGAACACCTGTCCCATGATGACCCAGCCGTATCCATACAAAGAGTAAATTGGCCGGAAAAAAATGGGCAATGACTCAAGTGAACTGTTCATACTGGGGAAATAGAATTTCTCTTTATATAAAAATGCTTGACGTGCCATCCCTACCCAATATCACGTCCGTGACAGACACTCACAATCAGTCAGGGTATTCTTGACTGCTGGGAACAGGGCTGGTCTCAGAATCTGGTAGAGCATTCTAGAGAATCATAGCCAATCATTTGGAATTGACATATAATAATAGTAATACCATTGCCGCTTTCAACCTGCCAGGCATCATTGTACCATTCATGGTGTCACTCTGCCAATAATGCTGTGCTGCTGTTTGTGTTATTATCCCCTCTTTTACAGTTTAGTAAATAGTCACACAAAAACTAAGTAAACTCATCCACAACCACTAGTCATAACTGCTGGCTCATGAAGCTTCACAAAAGAAAAATCTATTTGCATTCCCTTCTTGGTAGGTGGTGCTAACAGATGTCAATACAGATAATGTTGAGTTTTCACTTTGATCTGAAATAGCTACTGCAGAGCCCTTGAAAGGAGCCTACTCCTGCTATCTCAGTCATAGTTGCTGCCATGCTAATCCATGGGCACTATTTCATTCCGCTCATTTCCAACATAGAAAACTACATGGGGCTGCAGGTGGTGTGGTGGATGGGGGCGCTGAATTCCCACATGGCCAACCATGGTTCGAGTCCTGGACCTGGTGGCTTGTTTTCTTGATTTCTCTTTCTCTCTCTCTCTCTGGTCAAATTATAAAATAACCATAATAAATGGAATTAAATAAATAAATAATTCTAAAAAAAAAAAAAAGAAAGAAACTGTTTTATATGACTATATGTGCACTCCAGAAAATGTACAAGACAGTTTGCTTTAAAGAAGAGTCTTCATTTCTACTTCTATTTACTTATAAGAGGAAATGAAGCTATATCAATGAATAAAATATGGAACACTAATACGACATTATAGTCTATAAATAAATACATGTACATTAGGGGTTTGTGTTTAGAATATTTATTTGTATGTATAGAAGTTATGATCAAAAAGTTTGAAAAATGAGGATCTGTATTAAAGTTCAGCAAGTGGCAGATATGCCCTCCAAATCAAAGCTTTACCATTTGAATCCTTTAGACAGAAAATATTCAGCTAACTGCTTACTTCTGCCATCAGCCCAGAATGCTAAAGAAAGAAGGTTGAGATTGCATAACCATTTCAACATTTATTAAATATTTTCTTTGTGATAATGAACATGACCCTGGGAGATAAGCCTCAGTTTTTGCAATTGTTGTAAGGAAAGACTACACACTTACTTACTAGCAGGGCTATAATTCAACCTCTCTGCACCTCGGGGTTTTGTAGATTTTTTTTTCTATTTTTTTTTTTGTTTTTTGTCTATAAAATAAACATTTTAATTGCACTAATCTTTTAAGTTTATTTGGAAGCTCTTTAAAATACCTATTTTAATTAGGTTATTTTACCCTGAAGGATAACACAAACTACAGCACAGCATTATCAGAAGAGTGACATAAATAGATGGTAATGCCCTTTAAAAGAGAGAGTATTACTCCTCGACTTTGAATTAGCCTGTGACTTCCTTTAGCCAGCAAAATGTGGCAAAAGTAAGACATAACATATTTGTTCTAAGTTTTGGCCTTAAGAAAACTTGCCATTTCTGGTCTCATCCTTTTGAAATACCCTCATCATCATGTGAAAAAGCCCAAGTTAGGCTAAGAGACTACCAGGAAATAGAGGTTCATCTGATAGCAAATTCCAAAGAGCAGATGTGTAAACGAGGCCATCTTTGGTCATCGAGGCCTTGCTGAACCCCCAGGTGACATACTACCCCAAGAATGAGCCCAGGTAAAACCAGCAAAAGAACCATTTAGCTGAACCCAATTCTAATGACTGAGCCACAAAATCATGAATTAAGAAATAATTATTGTTTGAAACCACTAAGTTTTTGAGTGGTTTGTTACACAGCAAGAACTAACTAGTACAGAATTAATACTTTCTATTATTCTGTTTGTTGCATTCTCAACTTCTCAAGATAAACATGATAGATAATACACTCTATGTATTAAAGAAGAAAATTAACTGCACTACCATCTGTCAAAATGAACTCCCGGTTGAGATGTGTGAAAATGATTCATATGGATGTGGAAATACTATACTTGTAGTTATCTTTATTTTTTAGTTAAAAATGGAAACAATCAGAATTTTACTAATATTAATATCCAGCAAGAGCACATAAAATTTATAACATTTATATACATACTATGGACACATGCTGGAAAATGTTTTATTGATAATTGACATAAAAAATTTGTAAGCAATTACTGTAAGCAAGCTTATATATTAGGGTATGTGTCTATGAACACTATTAATTTATGCAGACAAATAAACGATAACCTAACTGTCTGACCTAAATTCTAGGACCTCTAACCCCAAAGGACAGAAAGAATTGAACAGGACAAAAATAAAAATTAAAAAATATAAACAGGAGATTTACTACAGAAAATGAAAAAAATGTCCAAAAAGCAACTGTCTTCCTTTAAGAATTAGGCCAATAGTTAAACATTTAAATTCTATAGTTTTCTGAAGTTTAAATAAAATATCTCAGCATGGAAAGAATGCATTTTTTTAAAAAGTAGAATAGACTAATTTAAATTATACCCTGGTGGACATTTCATAATTAGGTTTATATATGATTGCATCTGGAAAGCATCATTCTTCTAAATAGGAAAATTATGCAATATATGTTGTATTGTAAGAGAATCACATGAAATTATTTTACTTCTCCCATCAGCCTTGAGGTTCCAACCTGCTTCAAAAATAATTATGAAAGCTCTCCTGTTATATATGTAATATGGAATAAAAATGATTATAGGTCTCCAAATGCCATATATAGCAGATAGAAATAAAAATGTAGTGTTAATGAAAACTTCTACCAGGCACTCTATACAGTATTAGTGAGAGAAAGACATAAGATTCCAGTTCTGTGATCAGCTAGTTGAGCATTTTTATTTGGCTGTGTTTGCAGGTATTACGAAGATTAAGTGAATTTATACATATGAACCTCTTAGAACAGTGTCTAGCACATAGAAAATACTAGATGCAGGTTACAAATTATGACGACAGGAGTAGAGATAAGAATGCCATCCATGGAAATCTTGGACTTGGCCCATCCCCTTTGCTTTCACACACACTCTAGTAGTTTAAGAGAGGAGCCATTGTTGGCCTCGATGCCACAGAACTGACCATCATCCATGCCAGTCTTCCCAGATTCCCCAACTTCGCAGATATGAAACAGGTTTAAACGCATTAAATGGCTTGTGTATGAGCATTCACAGAGGCTAAGGTCTCCTAAACCTTGACTTTTTATCTATGAGGCTGTTTTCCACAGTCCTTCCAGGACAGATGTAATTTTACCTGAGCTAATCTGATTCATAGGAGGAATGTCTATGACTCTTTGAGGTTTTCTCCCATCTTCCAGATGACAGGCTAAAGGAACTTGCCAGTTTATAAATGACATGCCATGAACCCAGAGCCCAATCATGACAAGTCTCCTGCCTGAACACCCACTGCTCACACACAGAAGCACATTCAAGTGACCTTGTGAAATACCCCATAACACTTCACCTGCAATAAGCTTAGCACACACCATCAGTGCACACACACTAAAGAATAGGCAAAAATAGACCATCTTACCTAGTGTAGTCCATCCTGGGCCTTCCTTAAGTATGGTGGCTCTCTACTTGGGGTGATTACCCCCAAGAGGACATTTGGCAAGGTCTAGAGACATTTCTGATTGTCACCAGTGGGGAAGGGAAGGCATACCAGTGCCTTAAAGTGGATAGAAGCCAAAGAAGCTGCTAAACATCTTATAGTACAACCCACAGACACTCCCCCAGAACCAAGAGTCAGTATTGCCACAAATAAGAAACCCTGTTTCAATAACAAGGAAATTCTCACAGCTTGTTTTTTCTTTGTCCATAAAACGGGGGTAATAATAGTACTTACCTTATAGAATCCTGGTCAGGATTGAACAAGAGGATCGATGTTAAGCCCCCAGTATGGGGCTGATCTCACAATAAAGAGCTGATATATTCATTCATAAATACATAGTACATAATCAAGCACAGGACCCTGGATGTAGGGGTATATGTGAAAACATCCTCTCTGCACTCATGAGCCTACGTTCTGGAGAGGGAAACAGACATTAATCAAATATTCACACAAATGTAAAAATTGTTTTCATTATTAATATTGTTATTATTGATGAGAGAATTTCTTCCTTTTAGGGACTTCCCCATACTTCTATTCCTAAGCCTTTTCTGCTATTTTGGCTAATACTAAAGGTGAGCGATCTAAAAGTCTTCCACGCCCACACTGGGTTGGAAGTGCGGGAACGCTCTTTGCTCATCTGTCAGCTCTTTGACCTCTGAGATATGCTGCCCCCAAGTTCTAATTGCCTGCCTCAAACTCTACAGTGTGCAGGGGAAGGGGCACGTGATCCACTGGCAGCCCTGCCACTGTGCCGTGTTGCTATAGTAAGGATGCCCTTTATTGATCAGACTAGCTTGGAGTCATGTAACTCCCCTGCCTGCTGCTGAGCTCCCCAAGGGGCAGTGGGCAGGTAGCAGTGTCTCTCTGGACCAACACTGATCCCCAGCTCCAGCCTCTCTTCTGCCCTGGACACACGAAGGCTGTCCACAAAAATGCCTAATGCTTCTTTCTAGTGTCTTGTCATTCACACACTAATTTGAAGTCACAGATCAAAACTGATGAGAGACATCAGTGGACAAAGATTGGAAACGCTCCCCCTTTCCTAAAGCAGCCGTACAGTCCTGCAGCAGCAGCAGCCAGTAAGTCCACTGTTTTCCCTAGAGAATCTCTCTGCTCCTTTAATTTCATCACTTTCTAGGTCTCTCCATTTCACCCATGTTTTTATTATAGGAAGTTTGACGGTGAATCTTAGATGCAGTGCAGTATGTCTGCTACTGATTAGAAAGCTGATGTCCTAAGAGGTTAACAGACTTCCTCAAAGATCACAATGCTGGCTAATAATTGCACATCCCAGAGAGAGCTAGTTTCTTACTTCCTTAATTTTACTAACTTCCACCAGGTGATTCCTATATACTTTCCTTTATCTTTTAATTTCTAAAAGTAAGGCATTAAAATTGTCATGCTTCCTCATGAACTCTAAATGTCATTGAATATTCATATTTATAGAACACCCTCTTTCATCCCCACCCACCACGGCTCACCTGTGTTGATGATCTATGAACTAAACTATAGGGAACCTGCTGATGAGGTAGGTTAGGCAGAATGGTTATATGACTAAGTGAAAATTATACAGCAAGTTGGTAGGCCCAGAATTTGGGCATTTAGTAAATGCAAGATCCTTGTAAGCCAAAGAGTGAAAATATACAAAAAGGATCCCACAGCTCTCTATCCTAGGTCAGTGGCAGACATTGCTAATCAATCACAGCACTCTCTCCTTTCAGGCCCATGAACCGCAGGCTCCTTTTTTTTTTTTTTTTTTTTTTTTTTGAGAGGTTTTACACTATAGGCCGCATGTGCCCGCCAGACAGACAGAGAGAGACATAGAGACAGAAAGCGAGAAATCACCTATCACCCCCCAGGGGGGATGGTCGCACCGCAATCCCTTCTCCTCCATTCTCCTCCGGGGAGCTTGGGCACGCACACACACGCGCCCGGCGTGAGTTTTAAGCCACCGGGTCCAGGACGCGAACCACAGTCGACTACGTGGGAGTCCAGCGACATAGCCATTATGCTAACTGCTGGTTCCCAGGCTCCTTCTTAAAACAAGGTTCCAAACAGCCTCTACCTATTGATAGGTTCAACATACTATGTAGTGATTTGGGAAGGCCCCTTCAAACAGGGTGCATTTCGGATAAAACTAAGATGAAATGAAGATATGCTTAGAGAAGAGAGGAGTACTTTAGGTAGAAGAAACAGCACCTAAAAAGTGGTGGATATGAAAAGATATTGACATATTTGAGGAAATGGAAGAACATTGTAGTTGCACTGCAATGAACAAGGAGAGGAATGGCAGCAGGGGATGAAGCTTGGCCAGGGAAGGGCTCAGGGCACTGTCCCTAAGCACACAGTGTGTCCTAAATGCTAGCACCTCAGTGAAATCAATTTACTACATTGACGGAGGATGATATAGTCCTCCTCTCTTATCAGTTACCCACAGTACAGTACAATAGGACATTTTCACAGAGATTATATTCATATAACTTTGATTCCAATATTGTTACTGTTATAGTCGTTCTTTTTTTTTTTTGATAGTTTGCTGTTAATCTCCTACCATCCATACTTTATAAACCAAGTTTTATCATAGGTAGCATGGATGTGAAAGACATAGTATACAAAACTACTTCAAAAAGTTCATGAAGAGACCAGCAGATGGCATAGTGGCTACATCACTGGACTCCCACCTGACTGACCATGGTTCAAGCCCCAGACCCAGCGGCCTGAAAATCACAGCAGTGCGTCTGTGTGCATGTCCAAGATCCTGGGAGGAGAATGGAGGAGAAGGGGTTGTAGCATAGTCATCTCCCCTGATGGGGTGGGGGGAATTTCTCACTTTCTCTTTCACTATCTCTATCTCTGTCTCTCTCTCCAGCAAGCACTCATTCCCTAAGACAAAAATCCCTTAAAAAAAGAAAAAGTCCATGAAAAACAAAATTCAGGTATGAGTTTATTTGGTGCAAAAATGTTAATATCCATGCATAGTTATTTTCATAATATATATTTTCCATAAACTTTTTCTTATTTTTCAAAGAAAATTTTAATTAGGATTGTCCTAAGTGTATAAACTAACTCCAGAAATAAAAGTATTTAAATAGTCATCTCGGGTTAGTAGATAGCATAGTGATTATGTTGCTGGACTCCCACACAGCTGACAGCAGTTCTAGTCCCCTGCTAGAACTTAAAAATCACACCAAGTGTGTGTGCATACATGCCCAAAATCTCGGTAGGAGAAAGGATTGTGGCATGGCCATCCCCCACTGGGGGGATGATTTCTCACTTTCCCATTCACTGTCCCTGTTTCTCTCTCCAGCAAGCATGTGTGCCCTCAGGCAAAAAAACTCTTCCCCAAAAAAACAAAAATCTCATCCAGAAATACATCATTCAAGGCTTCTATTTTCTTCTTTTTTTCCATTTATTTTATCATTTCTTATTTACATTTAATTTTTGTGCATCTTTATGGTGTACAATATGGTTTTTCAAAACATGCATGTGGTATGTAATAATAAAATTATGGATATTGCTACATAAATCATTTTCAACAAAGATCCTTGCATTTTTGTGACTGTTAAATGCTTTTTTCCCTGAGCCCTTCCTATCTACCTCCCCTCCCACACAGTCTGGTATCTACATTTGCCCTCCTTACTATTACTATATCTTTGAATCTTTTTCTGCCATAGAGTGCAGACACTCAGTATATATTGAGTGAGGATATATGTTTGTCTTTCATAATCTGGCTTATTTCACTTAGCATTAAATCTTCTATTTTTAGAATTAAATAAGGGAGCCAACAATGGCATGGTGGTTAAAGGCATTGGACTCCCATATGGCTGATTACAGTTCAATTCCCAGACCCGCTTTCTCACTTTCTGTCCCTCTCCTTCTCTCTGGTGAGTGCACATGCCCTATAGCAACTTAAAAAATAATATTATTAAATTAATTTTTTTTTTCAAAATAGAGTCAAATGACAGAGTCTCTAGCCATTCTTTATGGCTGAGTAGTATTTCATATTGTGTATGTGCCACATTTTTCTCAATCTAGTCTTCAGTTTTTGGGCACTCAGGTTGATTCCATGTCTTAGTAATTATGAATAAACTGCAGTAAACATGGATGTGCAAGTGTCTTTCTGACTGAATGTTTGAAGCCCTCTTGCATATAGGGTTTGGAACTACCCTGTTTTGGGCTTCCACTAGTGATCTTGGAACATATCTCTGATGGGTAAGGGAGGACTGCTATACAAAGGATACAATCTATACAAGAAATTTGTATAGGGGGGTTTCTTTTGTTTTCTTTTAAAATGGGCCTCAGGATGTTACAATCCTCCTGTCTCAGCCTCCTCTAGTCACTGGGATTATAGATACATGCCACCATGCAGGGCCTTTACATTGAACTGGGCATCTAAAATGAGCCTACCATGTGGTCTCAGCCTGTGGAACATAGCATTTTAGCAGCACACATCACCATTGCTAATCCCCAAAATACAATTTTGAATAGAAGATCTATATACCTAAAAGAAGATGTAATCACTTAATATCCTGCTAGACCAAAAGAAATCACTCCATCAGCTCGGTGAGAGTGCTAAAGATTAACAACATCAGTCAGGATTCAGTCTGAGGGATAGAACCACCAAGAAAGAAATGCATACATGCATATTAAAGGGTTTCTTGCAGGGATTTGACTTTATGCAATTGTGGAACTAGTTTAGCAGTCTCTATAAGGCCGTTGTCATATCTCATGCTACAGCTCAGAGCCTACAGGGCAGGCAGTGGGAATGGGAAGATGGCTATAAAGTACAGGAGAGCAAGCCACCTGAGTTGGAGCTCACAAGGATGAACTGAAAACTACATCAGTTTCACTGCTCTCGGCTTGATTGTGTGAATTTGCTTTCATCATGGAGCTGAACATACATATGACCCAAGAGTCAGAGAAGCCGTGCAGACTGCCTGGATGCTGCCTCATGCCAAGGATTGGAGTCTGCAGATCCTAACGATGTGCCAACCAGGTGATTACTGCTTCCCCTCCAACCTCTAGCTCTCATGCAAGGATTCTCTCTGCAGCCTATCACAGTTGGAACAAATCAGGAAGGAGATCCTGGGATCCTGGGACAATGAATTCATCCTAAACAAGGTGTGATATTACAAAGCATTCCAGGAACTGAAGGATGGACTAGAAAGTCCAATTCCTGCTCACCTACCAATACCCCATTGTTCTCCACTCCCCCTACAACCCCAGACAGCTGTGATCATCCCTGGATAGAGATGATTAGACTAGAAATGATACTTGACCCAAGGAAAAACCAATCCATAGGTTCACTGAGTCATCAGTTGCATTCCATCTCTCTCTTTCTCTTTCAGAGACTCCTAATTAGATGTCTGAGGGGATTTGTAGAGGCTGAGCAGAGAGTGATTTCAAGGCAGTCACTCAGACCATGTGCAAGCAGGGGGAGCTGGAGTAGAGAGAGAGGCAATAGCGAGAGAGATTCTGTGACCTGGGAGGAACAAAGAGATGTCCCTCAGTTCCTGGATTTCTCTAATAGGTCTAGTTGTATTTCTCTTCCTGTGCACAATAGTGGGCAATTGCAACAAAAACTCCACTTCCGCCCTCACTAGTGCTGGCTGTGCTGTGTTTCTGGGTTTTGCAGTCAATCTCTGCCTGAGGTAGACAGCTGAGATTGAAGGTAATCTGTACCTGTCTCCCCATTCTCCTTAGTTAGTGACTTCAGCGATCCAGACAGCACACATGAGAGGTGCTTCGATTCACACGCATGAAGATGTGCCGCACAGTCACAGTAACTTGGAGTAAATGGTGAACCATGCAAGAGCCTCACAAGTCACAGAAGCGTCCCCCTCCCGTGCTGAGTGCCGGGCACGTACTGTCAGCAGAGGCCTCCTAAGGCAGCAGGGGCAATCAACTCACTGCTCCTTGTAAAATACGCACTTGAGAGATGGCGCTCTTCCCAGAGCTGTCAATCTTCCAGCATTCATGATCCTGAAAATCAATTTAATAGAACATTTTAAAGTAACTTTTGTAAAACTTTATGCCAAGAAGAAGAAAAGAAAAGAAAGAGGAAAGTGCTAATTGCACTTTAGAGCTTCAGATGCTTTCAGTCCAGGATCTCAGCATCTTTGATGAACTCTCATCTCACACAACCTCATTTCACCCCTTAGGGGGAACAGATCCGTATTGTTGAGTTCCTTTTACAAGATGGAGAAACTGAGGCCCTTCTCAAGACAGACGAGAATATCGGCGCTTTCCATTTTCCACTTCAAGACACATTAAGGAAAAGCGTGGCTCATTTAAATCACAGACTTTATAAGTACCACCGATTAAGATACCATGTCAGGAATATTTCATTTGCAAATATTACTCAGGGTATTGGTTTCCTTGGCCACTGTATATCTGTTTCATGTGGGTGGGGGGAACCAGCAAGCAGCTAATAGCTCACAGCTTTAGAAGTCTACAAACAATAATAGATGGAGTACATCCATCCCAGCTTCATTTTCTAAAAATCTTAGGGAAGAAACCCTAGTGAGGGACTTGGGTGGTTGCTTACACTGAAGTCACTACTGTGGCCAGAGAGATGAACACTGATTGGTCAGGCCAGGGTCACATGAATCACCTCCACCCCATCCACCCAACCCCTGGCCAATGGAGAGAGAGAAGATTTCCAGAAAGAAGAGACTTAGCAGAGACAGAACCACCAGGGAACTAGCCAGAGGCTGAGCAGTTGCCCCACAGTGTATCTTCAAAAACATCTACCTCAGCACCAGGAGGTAGCCAAATTCACCTGTTATTCCCAGCACTCTAATTTAAAGATAACTTGGAGCGGAATCTTTGTGCACATCTGCACTTGACTCCATCAGATAAATTCTTAGAAGTGGAATGCCTGGGTCAAGTGTTATATATATATATATATTTTTAAGCTTTTGGTCCTTTGTGCTGAACTGCTTTTTAAAAAGGGGTACAAATGGATATTCACACAGGTATGTGAAGGCATTATCATCATTATTTGTATTTGCTTCCTAATGAAAGGGTGAACATGCAGTAAAATGGCCCCCATGGTACAGAAAGGAAGTAAGAACCCATATAAATTACCACTTAGATAATCAGGATTTGAAGAGCCGAGAAATGTTTAGACCAATGTAATATGAATAAATTCTGGTGCAACAACAGATAATGCTGGCTGTGACTTCCCTTTAGACCAATGCGATATGAATAAATTCTGATGCAACAACAGATAATGCTGGCTGTGACTTCCAGACTCAGGCAGCAATGTGAACCTGCAGGGTCCCACAGGACAGGCAGCTGAGCATTTAGGAGAAGCCGACCACGCCTGGCTTACTTCCCCAGTCTCCACGGAGGAGGAAGCAGGATGAAATCCTGGCAGCATGAGATGAGTCTACATTTCTCAAAGATCGTGGCCCCTTGCAGCCCGAGCAGCATACCTGTCAGAAGCAGACTCTGCCCCATAATTGCCCCTGATACACAGCGGGCTAATTGCCGTAGCTGAAAATAATCTCCCAAGATTACAGCAGGCATCATAAATAACAAGGGGCTTGGCGACAGCGCATTATGACAAGGTCTCAATCGCTCTTATCTTTTACTAGAGTGGAGCTTGCGCGTTTGTGTTACTAATGAATCTTTTTCATTTGTGCAAGTGATGTTTCCATTTGACAATGACATGAACATAAAGTGGAGGTTAATTTACTTCCTTGTGAGAGGTTCATTATTTAACCTGACGTTGAGGACAAAACAATGTAGCTTAATAGATGACAAATAGAAATTAGTTGTGATGAATTTTGCCATTTAATTCTAGCGGGCTCCCTGAATGTTTGCCATAAATATGGCAAGAGAGCCAGGGTTACCTTCTGTGTGGGTGGGATTTGTTCACTTTGCTATTTCTAGGGTATCATCCAAGAACTGGGGGACTTCCATTGGGACGTTCCATTAGAAACAAGCTAATTCCAGTTACACCATAGACTCTGGAAACTAATGGCGATGCTCCACTACTGGGTCAAATTTTATTGGGTTACCTTCCTTCAACAACAGATAGACAACTGAGAAGGTCAGACACTAGAGGTACTGAATTTTGATATATATTAGCATTTGGTGTCAGAAACCCCACCCTTGGGTCTTTTTGTTCTTTTACTCAGCTACAACTGAGCAAAGCCAGAAATGGGCCATAATTCTAACACAAGTTGTTTTTGAACCTAAGTCCATTAGTTAGTAACCAGGTATTCTTGAGGTTGTCAACTTCTCCTAGCCTCAATTTCCTCACCTCTCTAATCAGGATGAAATTAGTATTTACTTCATATGCTAGACCAGATGGGATTCTGAGAAGGGCAAGACATGTATAATTTTTATGAATGTCATGCTCTTAAACAGTAAATGGTCAGTCATTGCTTCTGATACTTTTCCCTCCTCTGTCAAAATATGTTTTCTGTAAGAAAACCAGGATATATCATTTATACCTTCAGATAATCAGGATGCTCCTTCTCCCAAAGGTACTTGTATTTGCACGTGCCTTTTCACTGTAGAAAGTACAACTTCATCTGGGGTACAGAATTTTACATCCAACTGATTGTGTAATGAGGAAAGGAGTGAGGAGGAAATCATTTTAGGCAAAAAAGAGCCTGTGCAAAAGCTTTGCGTTAGCAGATAATGTGGGAAATACAAGAAATTAACAGGAATCCTGGATGTTAAAAGCCTAGAAAACTAGAAAATTATGGTGGGAGAAACAGGCAGGGCCAAGGTTTGACAGGGCCAAGATTCTGCAGGCCTTTGAAGCTCTTTATCCAAAGAACAATAAATGGATTTAATATCAGGCAAATAATCCTGGCAGTAGTATGAAAAATGGATCTGGACGCAGGCAAAGGTGGATACAGAGAGAACGAAGATGGCAGTAGCTTAGACGAAGCTGTGGAACATGAAAGTGGAAAGGTTTGACAAATGAGTAGGAGGCAAACTACCTGGCCTTTGCAATGGATTGGATATAAAGATTTTTTTAAAAAGTATCAGGGCCAGCAGGTGGCAGTAGTCAAGGCACTGGACTCCCACATGGTCAACCATGGTTCGAGTCCCAGGTATGGCAGCCTGAAAATCACTCCAGGCGCATGTGCATGCATACACCAAATCCCAGGAGAATGGAGGAGAAGGAATTGCAGCATTGTCACCCTCCCTGGGGAATGATTTCTCACTTTCCCTTTCACTCTCTCTCTCTGGAGATCACATTCACTGTATGACAAAACCCTGAAAAAATAAAAAAATAAGAAATGGTTATCAATGATGAATTCCTTGGATCACAAACACCACAATTTAGAAATAAAAGAATAAGGTTCAAGGAGAGTAAATGAATTTTGTCCTTATGAACACACATCTATGACTGACCAAGTTTATACCGTATATGTGGTGGGTATATGTGTGAGATGTGTAAGAGAGAAATATGTGTAACATGTTCATATACACTCACATAGCTAGGACATACTATTAGATAAACCAAATTTTTTTTTCATTTTTTTTCTTTTTTTTGGAGAGGTTTTTGCTATAGGACGTGTGTATTCGCCAGAAAGACAAAGAGAGATAAAGAGACAGAAAGTGAGAAATCACCCCCCAGGGGGGATGGCCACACCGCAATCCCATCTCCTCCATTCTCCTCTCGAGATCTCGGGCATGCAGGCACATGACCCCAGCATGAGTTTAAGCCACCTGATCCAAGACTCAAACCATGGTCTACTACATGAGAGTCTAGCGACATAGCCATTATGCCAACTGCTAGTCCTAGATAAACCAAAAATTGAAGCACTGTTTATCTCTAGAAGTTAGGAACTTTGTGCCTGTCTCCCACCTCTGCCAATTGCATCGCTGTGACATGTTGTCCATGCTCTATCCTTGGTTTCGTGAACTACAGAGTGGAAACGCAACCCTCTAAATTCTTCATTTATCTCTCCAGTGTGTGGCCACCCCGCGCTTACTCTTATTCTGGCTCCAATTCGGTATATTAGTTTGTGGCCTATGTAAGCATATTTTAATCACCTTGAAGGAATCGTTTCATCATTGAAGCTTGTCTAAAGAAGGCCTGAAAAAAAATCGGTATTTCAGACTTTTACTGCTCCGTCCTCCCCTCCCCCACCACATACACACACTCGTATATGTTTTGCTATTTTAAAGAAAGAGATTTAACAGCCATAAGGCACTTTTAAAAATAACATTCACATCTGGGCTGACCACCTGTATGCCAAAATTTAGCTTGATGTTAATTAAAACAGGCATGTTATAAACCTCAGGAAATGGCAGCTGACCCCTAACTATGAATGTAATGCTATAATAATACGTAATAAAAATAAGACATTTTGAGGCTGTTGCCCAAACCGCTCATGCATTAAAATTCTCACCACTGTATACCCTTACTGAGGACAGGAAATCAACGGCAGAAGTAGTCCAACCAAAAAATAACAATAACAATTCTAGAGGTGAGAGCCATTTGTTCTTTCGATAGCTGGTGGCTTGAAATGCCTGTCCTGCATAGGGATCAGAATGCTGCCTTGTAAGAAAGAGTCTGCGTGAAGTTTGGAAGACTGACTTGCTCCAACCTGGCAGATAGGATAACAAAGAAATCAACATGGCTGATACTTATTAAACCCTTTCGCCCTGTATGTCTGGTACTGTGCTAGGTACTTCACAGACATGATTTTGTTTAATCCTCCTAACAGCTGTACAATATAGGTGCTGTTATTATCCCCATCTTACAGAGGAAGAGACAAAGTTTGAAAGGATTAGTTACTCTCCCTGGGTGGTACAGCAGCCAAGCTGGAATTTGAATGAGGCCAAATGACCTGGCAGCCCAGGAGTTTCATGGGGGCTCTACAGGACAACAGAGTCCTGCCTTCACTCCCACTTGAATCTTGCTCCAACTGCGAGCTCATCCCATGCTTTTTTTGATCCATCCACAAGTGACCATCTCTGTTTTTACCACCTCCCATCCTGTGCCTTTCTTTGTCACTTTATTCCCATAGGACCCCAGAGATTCTCCCTCTTCCCTCTCATGGGCCTATCAGCCTCCCTCATTTGAAACCACTTCTCTTAATTGCCTTTGATATCCTGACATTTGACAACTAAGCCTTTTCTCTGCTTTTCATTTGATCTGCCTCTCAGTTCTGAAATTGTCCTCTCTCTCCTCGCACTTCTAATTTTTGTTTCATAAACGAGGATATTAGAAATTTGCATGTTAGGATATGTCTAACAGAATGCAACTAACAGGTGTAACATATTTATTTCATAACTGGGTATTAAGATATATATAATTGGCACATTTTAAATCTTCAAGCCCTCTATTGTACAAACCATACTATCAAAGGTACCCATTTGTCACAGCTATGAACAGCATTTGAAATTTTAAGTCCAAGTTTGTGTCTGAAATATCCATATTCACTTCCAAATGTATAGTTTTAAAAAGATAAAAAGTACTTCTGAAATTCAACTGTTTTACACCTCCTGAAAGCCACGATAATGGTTGTACACACTGGGCTGGTCACAGAACCCACTGGATGTGCAGCGTGTGATAGAATTTAATCACAACCTAGCCCACAGGATCTCAAAGGCTTGAGCATACAGATCAGAACACTGGCTTTTAATCAGAAAGTTCAAGGATTTGTTCCCACTTCTACACTTACACTAACCTTGGACAAGTTCTTTAACATCACTATGCCTTGGTTGATTCTTATTAAAATGAGAATAACTACCATCCCCACTGGGGGGTGATTTCTCACTTTCTGTCTCTCTGCCTCTCTCTGTCTGGCGAGCACACGCGCCCTATAGCAAAAACCTCTCAAAAAAAAAAAAAATGAGGATAACTATAAGATTCTTATTGTAGAACTATGGTGCAAATAAAATGGGATGACACATTTAAGGTGACTAAGCTAATAAGTACCCAATAAAGGGTCCAGCAGATGGTATAATGGTTACTTCACTGGACTCTCATGTAGTCGACAGTGGTTCAAATCCCAGACCCAGCAGCTTAAACTAGCATCGGGCACATGTGTGCGCATGTCCAAGATCCCAAGAGAAGAATGGAAGAGGAGGGATTGTGGCATGTCCATACCCCCAAGGGAGGTGATTTCTTGCTTTCTGTCTCTCTGCCTCTAACTGTCTTTCCTGTGAGCACATGTAATCTATAGCAAAGAATCTCTCTTAAAAAATAAATAAGTGCCCAATAAATAATATCTGTTATTAAAGCCAATTTTTAGTACAAATAGCAGTAGTTTGTAAATAGTTGTGGGGTTATTCTGAACTTGCAGTAATGGTAGTAGTGGTTTTCACAACAGCACATCAAGGTCTATGCTAAGGAAATTCTATTCTTTTCCCTTCAGCAGTACCTCAGCCACATTAAACTGTAGTTACCCCTAAATATCATACTATTTGAACTGTCTTTGCCTTTTTATATATTCTTCTATTTTCCTAGAAATGTTGATCCCTTATAAATTAGCTTAAATAGAGTCCAAATCACTGTCCAAATCTCAGATCAAACATTAGCCCTTCTATGAAGTTTATCCTGACTCTAAAGAGAGGCATTCCTTATCCCATTTTTGTAGAATGTCTTCCTACTTTGCTAAGTTGGTGGAGAGCAGGGACTACGTTTTTTCATTTAATTTAATTTAATTTTTGGTGTTTTGCTAACACCAGGCAGAGTGGCTAGTGTATTAAAGAAGCTTTCGTGGGAAACTTCAGCACTGAAGAACACAAAACCCAAGTTCAAAATGACTTCGACGTTAAGGAAGTGTGTTACCTGCTACAGCATAAAGTACAAAGGCAGGAGGGGACCCAGGTTTAGCATCCAGATGAAGAATCTGGCTCTTCCCATTTCTCTGCTGTCATCCTCAACGAGGTGACTTTTCCTTCATGTTACAGCCTTCATGGCCACAACACTGCCACCACATCTTCAGACCCTTCCTCAAGGTGCAACAACGAAGGAAGAAAGGAACTATCTTTTCCTGTGTGTCCTTTAGAACAGCTATAAACCTTTCCCTGAAGCCCCATCAGACGTCTGACATGCCATTTCCCAGGATTATACTTTTATGTTCACTCCAAACCAATCATTCACAAGGGAAATGAGATTACCATGATTAACTTAGACTGGGATCAGCAAATACTTACTATAAAGAGCCAGATAGTAAATATTTTAGAGTTGGTGAGCTACACTACTACTCAGTGTGCCCTTATAGCATAAAAACACCCATAATCTGTACGTGAATGAGCACAGTTATGTTCCAATAAAACTGTGCTCGAACGCTAAAATTTAAATTTCATATAATAGTCACATGTCATCAGAGTCTTCTTTCAAATTTTTTCGACCATTTAAAACATGTGAAAATCAGGGAACAGCAGATGGTATAATGGTTATATCACTGGACTCCCACGAAGTAGACCACAGTTCAAGTCCTAGACCTGGTGGCTTGAAACTCACACTGGGTACATGTGTGTGTGTGTGTGTGTGTGTGTGTGTGTGTGTGTCCAAAATCCCAGGAGGAAAATGGAGGAGATGGGATTGTAGTGTGGCCATCCCTGGGGTGGGGTGGGGTGGTGATTTTTCTCTTTCTGTCTCTCCATCTTCCTCTTTCTTTCCAGCAAATGCTCGCTCCCTATAGCAAAAATCACTCTCTAAAAAAATAAATAAATAAAACATGTGAAAATTATTCTTAGCTCGAAGGTCATATCAAAATGGACAGCAGACAGAGTTTGACTAAGAGGTCTAGTTTGTTTACCCAACTTAGATTATTAGGATCAAATGTATGTCTGGTGGCTGGTGCCACCACTACAATTTCCAAAGTGTGCAGTAAATACATGGAACACTAAAGTGGTCACACTAAAGAGAACGCAGTTCTTGTCCATGAGACACTCACAGGATATTCACATACATGATTTCCTGAAAGATATTTTAAAAATAACTGCTTTACCTAATGATGGTGGATTCAGAAGAACTCAAAAAAATAAATAAATAAAAGAAAGAAAAGTGTTGTTTGTGATAGCTTAGATATTAAATTGTGGAAATGGAAGATAAATCATACCTTATGTTAGGATGTGTAGAAAAATACCGATTTTAAAAACTCGTCATGAATCTGAAGTCTTTAAGGGTTTACTTTGATAGTAAAGAGGTGAAAGAGATTACTTAATGGCTGTTTTCTGTGTTAACATCTTCTGACTTCACAATTTTCCAAACTTAATGTTGCATGTATTCTGATGCAGGCAAAGAGATAATTATAGAGTAACTGCTTGCACTCAGTGTAAATTAATCCAATGCAAATTAAATAAACTGTAAATAGAAGATACTCCTTAGCTGATACGACAAGTGAATCACCTCTATTATAGACTCATTTTTGCAAAATTACATCTAATCATAGTATTTTAAGATAGTGTTTGGCAAAACATCTCTAAATCTGTCAACAAAAGCAGCGATTACTTCTTTGCGGCTGAGTACCTTTGCCAACAAACACCCATCTGTCTGGAAAGATTTACGCGTGGTTCTGTCTGAAGGCAGAGGTAAAATCTCAATGACCTCTGGAGGTTTCCCTCACCTTTGTGCTCAAAGAGTCAATAAAAATACATTTTAGAATAATGGTACTGCGATCCTTAAGAAACTACAAAGCTCAGATGTAATCAAATCTGTCCCAAGAATCCCTGAAATAGGTATTCTTCTAGGTAATTATATAGCCTATTTTGCTTGATCAACATTTAATCTTGCTTACCAATTTGCTGCTCTAATAGAGTCCAAACTCTTTAATATGGCTCATAAGACTCATAAGTCCCAGTCAGCACCCGGTTTTTATGCTCCACTAGACTTTTTTTAGTTCTTCAAGCACACTGTGCTTCTTTCCAGACCTTGGTCCATGTGGTGCCTTCTTCTTTGGCCCCTCTTTTCCTCTTCATACCTCATTTACCCCTGAATGAGGCCTAACGTGAATATTCTTCTTTAAGGCCTTGGCTCAGTTTGGGGATCAGAAAGCCTTTTCTGTCTCCCTTTACCCCATCGTGGGTTAGGTAGCCTTCCTATTCAGGTAGGACCCCTTGCTTAGTGTTTACAATCCATGTACTTTTCTGTGTATTTGTTATTTCCTAAAGGGTTGAAAAAGGAACAGGATCTTGTTCATTATACTGTAGTAAAAATTAAAGAAGGGCAGATCATAATGGGATTTATCTGTCTTGGTAAAAAGTTTGGACTTTGGGCCAGCAGATAGCAAGCAAGGTGGTTGAGGTACTGGATCCCACATGGCTGACTCTCTGGTTCAAGTCCCAGATCTTGCAGCTTGGAAATCACACTGGTCACATGGGCATACATGCCCAAATCTTGAGAGAAGACTGGAAGACAAGGGATTGTGGAGTGGCCATTCCCCTTGGTGGGGTGATTTTTCACTACCCCT
>NW_006203646.1:3829515-3847329 GCF_000334495.1 Tupaia belangeri chinensis
CTCGGAAGGTCAATCACTCTATAACCAAAACAAAAAACAAAAACAAAAAACAAAGAACAAAATAAAACAAGAGAAAGTTTGGACTTTGGACTTTATCCAGAAGGCTATAGAGAGAAAACGTGGGAGATATTTTTCATGCTTATATCAGAAAGATCACACTGGAAGCAATATCAGAGAATGGACTTCCAGAGGACAAGGACCTGGATAGTGGGGATCCCCACTAGCAGCACTGAGACTCTGTAGGAAGTGACTACTGTCGGCTGGGAGAGGGAAGATAGACAGTTGATCTACAGTGATGAGAACTGGAGATACAGAATTGTGATCACTTTAAAGAGAAAGTAAAGGGGCAGAAATCTACACAACTGGTTACCAAATATAAAGCAAACTGAAGGACTTCAAAAGAAAGAAATCAAAGTGAAATTTGGCTTCTGACTTGGACAACTAAGCAAACGATAGTGCTAGTCACTTCAGAGAGATTACAGGGAGAGGGGTAAGCTGAGACTAGGGGACAGTGATGATTTATCCCATTGCGGATACACTGATTTCAAGAAGCCTGTAAAGTTTCTAGGTGGAGATGACCAATTGGTATATATAGATACAGAAATAGGTATAGATCAGATGGGAAAAGGAGACATCTAGACTAAACATAAAAATCTGAGTTGTCGGGTTGTAAAGGGTATTGAAGTCAGCAGTGTGCATCTCTCTCAAAGAGAATGTATATGTCAAAAGCAGAGGCGACCTCAGCTAGAAGCTTGAGCAATACCAACATCAAAAAGGGCAGATGAGAAGAGAGGTTCCAAAAGGAAACTAAGGAATACCCAGAGAGGAGGGGAAAATCAAGAGGATGTTAAGTCAAAGTAAGGAGAAAGTTCAAAAGACAGACATTAGGATCAACTGAGTACATAACAATCACAAACTCTCATGGACTGTGTAGATTATGTGCCTTTGGTCCATCAGGGGGAGATTTGCTTCTCTCTTCTCTGAGAAGTCATTCGATAAGCATTGAGAACTTTCGTTCCAAACCTGGGTTCAACCAACAGGATCTTTAATTATATTTAATTGTGGTTGTTTCCTTTTGTTTGTTTATTGTGTATCTATTCTGTGCTTAGAACAGGGTCAGATCTGAGGGGAATGATACTGCTGAGAATACAAAACATACTAGAAGTAATTCAAGAACAATAGCGAATAGCCTGCTGTGATAAGCATTTAGTAACCTGCCCATAGGTCTCCAGGTCTGCTGCAATGGCTCTGCTCATGCTGCAGGTCGAAGCATCAGCTGAGGCTGTTCTGTTCCAATGTCACTCGTTGTTTTCAGACCAACGAGCTACCTGAGGCATATTCTCCCAGGGAAGGCAGAAGCCCCAAGAAACCCTAGCCTCAGACTGGCACGTGACCATTTTGTTTTTTATTTTTTTTTTGGGGGGGGGGGATTTTTGCTATCGGGCATGTCTTAGCCATCATGAATAGTGCTGCAGTAAACATCGATGTGCTAGAAAA
Source organism: Tupaia belangeri chinensis (assembly GCF_000334495.1). Classification (NCBI taxonomy): domain Eukaryota; kingdom Metazoa; phylum Chordata; class Mammalia; order Scandentia; family Tupaiidae; genus Tupaia; species Tupaia belangeri. Next base: position 3,831,013 of record NW_006203646.1, read on the forward strand.
ACTGGATTTCCACTTGCAGAAAGATGAATCTGAACCCCTACCTCTCACCTTTGACAGAAATCAATTCAAGGTGGATCAAGGATCCAGCACTTCTTGTCTTTTTTTTGGGGGGGGGGGATTTTTGCTATAGGGCGCGTGCACTCGCCAGAAAGAAAGAGAGAGACAGGGAGATGGAGAGACAGAAAGCGAGAAATCACCCTCCAGGGGGGATGGCCACACCACAATCCCTTCTCCTCCATTCTCCTCTCAGGATTTTGGGCATGCACCCACATGCGCCCGGCGTGAGTTTAAACCACCGGGTCTGGGACTCGAACTGTAGTTGGTTACATGGGAGTTCTGTGACATAGCCATTACACTAACTGCTGGTTCCACCATTTCTGACTATATTCCCTTGGCCAAAGTAAATTACAATTTTGGGCCCCATGTCAAGGTAAAGTGGCCAACAGGAATAAGAATTGTGATTGTGGCTGGAGCAACTGCATAGAAAACTTAATATTGTTCACCAGTAAAAAATAGCATTGCTTACTGAAACAAAAATATTGTTTTAGGTGTTTTGAAACATAATTAGACCCAAGGACCTGATTGGTCCATTCCTGTGGAAGACTCTGGCATGTCTGAGTCAGCCACTAGAAGTCTAGGGGCTTCCCAGGAGGAAACAATTTTATGGCCTGTGAGGAGGACTAGGTGAGTATCAGGGTCAGGCTTTTTTGGAATCAGGGGAATACTTGCTCAAGTCAGCTCATGAAACAAGGAGTTCATTATAAGGATATATGTTACGAGGAAGTTATCAAGAACAGAGCTACATTTAGGAGCTTAATAATTTCCACGGTTTCACATGAGTCTCATGATCTATTTCTTGTACTATTTCAACTTCTCTTTGCACTTTTCTCCCATTCTTTCCATTTAATCACCTGATACATCTACTCGCAGTTTACGCTGCATCCTAATTCTACTTGCATGTAGTTCTGGGAGGGTCATGACTCAAACTTGGGCATTCTCCTGCTGCTGCTTCTGGAATTTGGGTTTTCCAAGTTTCCCAGTTCATGTTCTTAGGGGGAGATTTCTATGTGTTCAGCTTATTTCTCACAGCACTTTGTATCATTGGTGTGGTGAGCACTGCATACGGAAGCCATCTCGAGCTATCCACCATCTTGGAAACCATTAGGCTTCACTTCCTCACTGAGCAAACAGTCTCTCAGAAGTCATGTGACCAACTGTTCTCCCCGGAAGTGGTTGGGTTTCTAGGCAACGGGAGAGATTCACCCACATCAATAATTGGTTCATGCTGTTCTATCTCATTTGCATTTCGGGCAGCCAATTGGTGCCCACCAGTTGTATATAACTCACCATTTTCTCCTCAATAAACGGAAGTAGATGGAAGAAGACGGCTTAATCTGCACCTCGTATTGTGTATGCATGTGTTTGTCCCATCTCTCACTCCCTCCCCCAGGAAACCTGTTCGACTGTCCTGCAGGTCAGGACACATTGGCAACTTATTAACTGGTCACCTTTGAGCCATGTGACCATCCCCATTCTAACCATTCTAACTTGTGTCACACTGAGAGGAAGGACAAGGAATAAGGAAGTTTCCCAAAGAACTATGGGTCGGAATGTACCAGTTGAGATTTTTAGTAAAGAGAAATGCCCACAATATTTGGGTTAGAATTTAAATAAAAGTGAGTGGAATGCCTACACTCTAACTATTTGTGGAGTTTCCCAGACAGAATGCACATCCTAAAAGAAGAAGGACTGGAAATACTGTGTCTAAAAACCAGGCCACTAATAAACTAGAGATTTAAAGAAAGAATTTAGCACGTTCTTAATGCAACGTCTCTCATAAATCTTTCTCAGTTCAATATCATTGATAGAATCTTGTCCTGTGATGAGAACTAAAGAAATAAAATTAGAAGGCTGGCCCCATAGCCTAGAGGTTAAAGGACCTGGCTCTCACATGGCCAACCATGATTCAAATTCTAGCCCTGACAGCTTGAGAAACATGCCAGGCATATGTAAATACATGCCTAAAATCTTGACAGGGTTGAGAAATGGGGAAGGGATTGTGGTGTAATGATGCCACATTGAGGGGTGATTTCTCTCTTTCTCTCTTCTCTCTCTCTCTCTCTCACACACACATGAACACCCTCTAGAAATTAAAATTTTAAAAAAAATGAAATTGGATATAGAATTGTAACACTGAGAGAGAGATGAGGAAAACAACTACATTTTTTTTGGAATCCTTATCCAAGGAATAAGACACTGGCAAGGAGCGGGTTCCCCTCCTACCCTCATTGAGAGGAATGGTATAATGGTGAAGGAGGGATGGAGCCCATTTATGATGGTTGATGCGAGACCAAGATAGCCAGGATGGCCATCATTGTCTTTCTCATATTATCAAAGAGTAAGAGCAGTTACCTGGAATACTAAGCCAAGAGTTCCTCCTATATCATGGAATTCCTAAAGGAATTGTTTCAAATACTTTCATATCCCTCCAGGCACACAGGGAACAAATTCCTATGGTATTTGATGGTGTGCCTATTACAGTTCTTTCTGTGAAATTTGTAGAGCATGTACTTTTGGTCCATCATGGAGAAGACTTGCTTCTCTCTTCTCTGAGAAGTTATCGAACGTGCACTGAGAGCTTCTGTTCCAAACCTGGGCTCTGCCCTCCCCCAACCAATGACCTCTCCAAGTCCATTAAATTGATGTATTATTGTGCACTTATTCTATGCTCAGAACTGGGTTGGATCTGAGGGCAATGATACTGAATACAGAATTTACTAGAAGTAATTTAAGAATAGAGAAGAGCATATAGGCAAGTATCACACAAGAGAGTACAAACAATGGTTTAAAGAAAACAAGGGTAAATTAGTTAGAATCATTGTAATAGGTCCAGGGATGCAAAGAGGATTAAATTTGAGTTAGTTCCAAACAACAGAGTTATTATGGGCCATTAAAAATTCTCTAAAGTACCTCCCTCTTCCTTCACTCTTAAAAATAAATAATAAAAAGTATAAATACTGATTTACTTTAATTTTTAAAATAAACATATGACACACCTGTTACTTTTAGAAAGGGGAAAGGAGGTGTTAGCAAATCAAACCATAAAGTGTCACAAAACCAAGAGAGTTGGAAATCAACACATTCAGTCCCCTTTGGGTTTGTAGAGATTTATGCTTCTTAAGGGCATCCAGACATTAGCAGCTCAGACCCCCACACTGTATCCTGGCTTCATTTAAAGGACCCATAGGTCAGACCAAAACACAACAGGGCTTTATATGCCAATTTTTCTTGACTCTCTGTAGGTCAGGGAAAGTTAAGCTCACGTAATTAGGGGATAAAGACGGAGGCTGGGAGTGGGGGATGGAAGTATGATGAAAGTTCCAGAGTTTAAAGGCTCAGTAGGAAGCCAGAGGAAAAGTCGATAAAGCCATGTCTTTAGGAAACATGTGTTTTCCATGGTAGAGTTAACGATTTGGGGACTTTCTCTGGAACATGGCGCTCTCACCCCCCTGTGGAGCAACGACAATGCAAATTCGTTATGATGATTGTAAGGTCATTGTTATCCTGAGTTGCCTTCTCCAGAGCCTGTGTGGTCAGTCTCATATCAGCACTAAATGTATTTCATTGCATAAATTTTATTTTCCAATTGATACTTCAAGTGATTTTTAATGATAATTCTCTCTTAGGATATGATTAAACTATTTATAAACGATGCCAAAGAATAAGGATGTTCCCATAAATGACGTGAACAGATCTAAAACAATAGTCTCAGCACAAGAAAAGATGTCAAGAAGCCATGAGGAGCAGCAGTAAAATCAAAGTGGCGAAAATTCATAAAAGCCAAACACAACTGAGAAAACAGAGGAAAATCCTATTGCTCTCAGAACAAATACATTTTTAAAAAGCTCAGCTTGCCTCAGTAGGAAATATTAATACACATATTAAGCGTCTAGATCCCCAAACCAGTCTTCTAGGCTCCAGCTGCACTACAAATAAATGAATGGAGCCCAGAACACTTTCTGACTAAAAACCCAATGTTAATGAATCCAGTGAGCTCCTCCTAAAAACCAGGTACCACATTGATGGCCTTTCATAGTGCATACTTCCCTGATTCATCAGGAGTTAGTACCAGACATATGCTTATGACAATATACTAATTATGTGATGGCCAAACAGCATTTGTCTATCACACATTTGACACATATTATTATAAAGGGACAAAGGGGAATATTTTTTATATATCTGTAAGTTTTTTGCAGTCTTTATTTATTATCTATTCATCCATTCATCCTTTATTTTCTTCCTTCTTTCTTTACTAATTGCTTCCTGTCTGTCTTCTTCCCCTCCTTCCTTTGTTCAAAGAAATATGTTCTAAACATCTGCTACATACCAGGCATTGTTCTGGGCTTTGGGAAGACAGTGGTGTTCAAGATAGATACAATCCCTTCTTGAATGTAGCTTACATTTAGAAAGAAGAAGCAAAAATGAGTAAATAAATGCAAAAAGAGTTGGTACTTAAAATAATACTTGAAGCTACAACCAAAAACAAAATCATAATGGGAAAACATGAGATTGCTTTAGAAGGAGTGAAAAGCTTCTACCCAAGCAGAAGATGACATTTGTGCTAACGCATCAATGTGAAGAAAGATCGGCTATAACTGAAAGTTTCTCAGCCTCAGCATTGGTAACATTTGGGCTGAATCATTTCTTGTTATGAGGAATTACTCTGTTTATTATAAAATATTTACAATATCTTACTATGTAAGCTATCCCTGGTCTTTACTCACTAGATACCTGTAGCAGCTCTACCTCCAAGTCATGACAATCAAAAATATCTCCAGATATTGCCAGATGTCCTGTGGGTGCAAAAACCACTCCTGGTAGAGAACCATGGGGCTATGTTAAGATCTGGGGGAAAGCATTCCAGAGAGAAAGGCCAGCATAGATGAACCCTACACCGGGAGTCAGCTTCAGTTAAGTTCCATGGAAAGAAGAAGGCCAATGTGCAATGTGTATGGAGAGAATGAACAAAGTGTAGCATGAACCAGGATAGGCTGGGAGGCATCAAATCAACCACCCTGCCGTGGTCTGTCCCCTACACATTCTTGAGATGGAGACTGTTAGCCCCACGAAGAATCAATGCATGAATCTAAACTGCAGAATTGTCTTGTAACCAAGGGTATCTCTGAACTAATGTTCCATAGTTAGAGGATTCATCCCAAGTCCAAATGCCCATATCTTCAGCAGCATTAATAAAGAATCATCAAGTAATTTAAAAAAAACATAAACAAAAATAAACTTCTTTCCAGTCATTTTCTCCTCAGTAGATTATTGTGTTATAGTAAGACTCCTTTCTAAAAAATATCCAATACCATTTTTAAGAAGGTTTACATTTAGCATCATCAGTACTAAGTCAAACACTTAATTTATCATTCTTTGTGGTTTTGGACAGGGCCAGGATTATCAACAGTAAATAAATCACATGTCACACTCAATTTGTGTGCAGTTCACATGTTACTTTATCAGAGGTTAAAAATATAGGCTTCAAGGGACTGGCAGGTGGTGTGGTGGTTAGGGCACTGGACTCCCACATGGTTCAATCCTGGACCTAGTGTCATGCTTTCTCTCTCTCTGATAAATTTTAAAAATAATAATAAATAAAATTAAATAAATAATTCTTTTCTAAAAAAATAGACTTCAAAATGCTAGCCTAAGGCCATCTTTAGGAAAATTTATTCTGAGATGAAAACAAAGAGATTTTTCTTTCTCTTTTTTCAAAAGAGAGATACAATTAATGATGATAATCCTCTTGATCATTGAAATAGACAACACTTTTTGGAGAAGTTTTTGTTATAGGGCGCATGCACTTGCCAGAAAGACAGAGAGAGACAGAGAGACAGAAAGCGAGAAATCCCCCCCCAGGGGGGATGGCCATGCCACAATCCCTTCTCCTCCATTCTCCTCTCAAGATCTTGGGCACGCACACAAGCATGCCCGGCATGAGTTTAAGCCACCAGGTCCGATACTCAAACTCCGGTTGACTACATGGGAGTTCAGTGACATAGCCATTACGCTAACTGCTGGTGCCTGAAATAGACATTTTAACATGATAAATAAAGTAGAATTTCTCAGCTGATTTCTATCTGGGCAAAGTAATGCTGAAAACTAGAAGACTGATTCTTTAATACCTTCCAAATCTCAACAACACAAAAGTTCTCTTTAAAATTACTCAAGCACGATTAATTAAGCTACAACTTAAGAAACTGACTGTCAGAAGTAATAGTAAAAATAAAGTTTAGAGCAATTATAAGTGATATGGTGGATGTAGACTTTAGGCTATACAACCAAGAAAGAGGGGAAAGGGTGAGGAAAGTTTGTAAAGCAGTATTCTTGACAAAATGAATAAATGTACAAACACCTGGATTCTCTTTCAGTTCAAAACTCATAGAAGCTCCCTGATCTAGTTAAAACGTGCTTGGGACCAGGAAGTAAAGTTTCTACTTTGTATACCACTAAGTAACCAACAAACAGGATGGTTCTAAAACTCAAATAAAATTATACGGATTATACGGCTCCTGAGTAGAAAGGAGAGTCTGAGCCTGTTCATTCATTCATTTTCATCATTTATTAAGCACCCACTATGTGGGAGGCATTGAGGAGGTAGTAGAAAATGAAAGACCAAAAAAAAAAAAAAAATCTCCACTCTCAGGGAACACACTTAATTGTGAGAGGAAACAATAAAAAGCAATAGACGTAAGCCTGCCCGGGGCCGAAATCCAAGATGCTTCCATATGCTGTCTTCTTGTGGGTCATCACTTTATGGGGACAAAAAAGACACAGGGAAAAGGCACGCACATGCACACACACACACTAAAACCTAGCTGAGTATCCTCAGTAAGCCAACAATCTAGAAAGTATAAAGCTCAATAAATGAATTTGCCCAGAACACTAAAATGTCTTCTTCCAAAGTCTAAATTGAAAATGTTTGCATTTGGCTGGGGTGTATGTAAGCCCAAAGGCATTCAGCTCATGGACCACTGACAACACAGAGACAACTCCTGTCGGAGCACAAACAAGAAAACCAGCTCTCCACCAGAAGGCCTGAGGTTTAGATGAATTAAAAGACCTGGGTCCCTGGCTCCTAGAGATGGCTAGACAAGGCGAAAGCATATGCCTGCCCACCTGGCAGCAGTTCTCCCTGGCCTGGAATGAACGCATCTACACCGGCCAAGGAAAGCTGGCAGTAACAGCAACCTCAGGCAGAGAGCAGCCACTGCCAGCCAGCACCAGCTAGGGCTTCCCTACAGGCGGCTCTTGCTGAAACAAAGAGGGGCAGAGGGAAGAGCTGTGGATGTCCAGCCTCTAGGCTCACAGCTGAAATAGAGAGCAGTCCTGGAAGGGCAGATTGGCTAATGGAAGGGCAGATGGGCTCCAAAACCTTGGGCACTGTGTCTGGGATGCAATCTCAGTAATTTCCTGATGACTTTTCCTTTGTAGAATGGATTTGAGTTTTGAAGGAATTTATACCCTCAGGACCAAATTACCCAGATAATTGAAGATAGAATGTAGGTGGAGGGAAGCCTCAATTATGCAGATTTCTCCTTCGCTCTGAATGAGTTCACCATTCCAGTTTGATGGTGGTTCATCTTTATACCACTGTTCTTTTACAGCTGCCCTGATTGAGACACTGGAATTTGATGCTTTCTCAAGTACAGTGACATGGAATTGAGGTCTAATTTGAATGTAGGCTTCCAGACTTTAGAAGCTAGACCCACCTGCAACCCACCCAACATGCATCCCAAGACAGGACTTCTACTTTTAAGCCTCACAGTCACAGATAAATATATGTAAATGCATTAAAGTCAGGAGAGGCTTCATACTAAAGCAGAATTAACTACAGCCTGAGGGCAGCCAGGGCCTGTTTAGGAGCTCCAACCCATCCCTGAAACATAACCAAGTATTAGATAGTGAGTTTCAATAAGGGATAGTTTGAATTCCTCACGGCTGCACACCTACTCTTCTTCTCTGTTCTTTTCTTCAGTGGTCTCATCCCTGAGAGTAAACAAGAATGATTTTCAGGGTTGTAGGCACAAAATTAGTAACACTGCCCTATATGAAGCATTAAGGGATGTGCAAAGTAAATCGTGTCACCTCAGTGTTGATTTGACACCGCAACCCCAAGGAAATCACATTGTCAAGGCATTGTTTTCAGCCTGCCTTTGGGATTAGTGACTATAAACAAGCACAAATTCTTGCTTGTTACAAGAAAAACTTTAGGCAAATTAATCTAACAGAGCTTATTTAGCAAACAGCAAGTCATGAATCAGGCAGCACTCAGAGCTAGTTTAGAGAGCTTTGCTAGGCAACATGGACAGAGAGTATTTATAGACACCACAGAGAAATGAAGTATAGAAACAGCTTGATTGGTTACAGCTAGGTGTTTGCCTTATTTGCACATGGGCTGATCAATTAGCAGCTGTCCTTGACTGAGACCCAACTATCTAAGTTAGGTTTCAGTCTGTTCTTACACCAAGTTAGGTGGCAGTTACATGGAAACTCAGCCTCAAGCCAATGGCCACCTATTTAACTTAATATGCTCCATTCCACACTCAGAGGAAGAAATTCATGGGATCTCAGGGTCTAAAAACAGTCATGCTCTCTAAGTTCCCTCCACTGCTCTAGCAAGTGGGAAAAGAGACAAAAAAGCTACTTCAGGCACATCTCCTCTAAGCCCAGATTTATGGAGAGATTAAAAAATCTTCATTATAGATTGGTTATTTACCTGGACACATTTTATTGTATTTATGAGCCTCATTTTGTCAATAGTTACAGAGCAGAATGGACAAATGAATAAAAATCAAAGGCTCTGAAATATGACCAGGGTCTTGAAGACCAGAGTGAGGACTGTAACAGATGGTTGCATGCAATAGGAAAGTCGGTAAATGGTGCACAGAATTTGCAAGGCACCAAACCTGGTTGGCTCAACTAATGTCCCCCAGAAAGCACCAAAGGGCTTGAGGTGGAGGAAGGATGGAGGGTGGTGAGTAGTCTGTAAACAGGTGTTAAACCACTTATTCAATCACGCCCACAAATGGCCTAAAAGATTTCCCAGCATCCCTTTGGTCTCTATGAGTCACTGCGGGAATAGCAGTGAGGTTTGGAGTTGAGTTATAACCATTCAGTGAAGCATTTCCCTCCAGACTGTACAAAGGAAAGGGGCTACGTTGGTAAATTTATTGACTATTTCATTAGATCAATATGGAATATGATTTAAAAGGCTCTGCTCGGGCTCTTTAAATCTATTTAATCAAATCAATTAATAAAAAAAATGTAAGAAGTTGAAGCATATCCTGTAAGGTGCATCATAAATATATTCCCTTACTTGGGCTTTTGATCTCACCCAGGTAATTAACAGCTTTAGTTAAGTTCAGTCATTCCTTCATGCCTGGCTATGGTCATAAAAACCCCCAGGCTATGGGCGGCTCTTGGATTTATTATGTTTTTCTTACTGCAAGAGCTTCTCTCACATTCCACTTTCTCCCCCCTTGAGAAAGTTTATGTAGCCATTGCTTTTGCAGCTGTCATGAAAGCTACACTGGCTGGTGAGCTTTGTGCTATTTGCGAGGCTGGATACACTTGGCTGTTGCTCTCCAATTCAGCAGCTTCTTCATTCTACATCTAACTATTCCACACTGTCTCCTAAGAGTGGGCAAATAAAAACATCCAGAAGACCTGATTTCCAAAGTGCTTCTCTCCTATTGTCTGTCTGTTCTTGGCTATTTTTCATGAATGAAATCGTCTTTTCCTGTTACATACAACGCGGTTTTTATTACGAGATTTGAGATCTTCCTTTCTTTATAACCACTGGGGATGAACCATTCTCATTAGCTCCTCAACAATCCCACTCTTGTCTCTCCACCTTCAAATCCTTCTACCAGTTCCTCAGCTCTGATCTTCCTAGCTATAAAGCTTTGAGGTATCTGGGCAAGCCTGCTGTATCCCCGGGAGGCGGGAAGATAAGTTGGTACCCTTCCAATGCTAGAGTCAGTGTTGTAAGTCTCTGACTATGACACTGAACTTGTAGCTTAATTCTGCTGTACAAGCAGAAGAAGTTCAGTTTGAAAAGAGGGCAAATGCTTTCCCAAAGGAGGAACTTGGTAAATATAGTGACCCTGATAATGGTGTCCCAGGGTCCTTCCCTAGCCAAAAGCAGAGTCTGATGAAATACAGCTGTTAGCTATAAAATGCAAACTGTGCATTAACAGTAGATTTTTGTAAATAAGTCATAATTATTTGGGCAAAAAGTTAGGGAGATACTGTCTTCTTGATATGCCTACTTTTTTGTGGGTGATTAATCTTTGTTCCCATGCACTGGAGAGCTGAGGATGCTCATGAGAGTTCTACTGAAGGGCTAAAACAGAGTGATTGCTTTCCCAGTTTAAGAACAATACAAGCCTACTTAACGTTTGCTCCTTCTACTTGCTTCGGTCTAATTCAGTAAGCATTTACTGAATATCTCCTATCCTAGGCACTCTCGGGGGAGGGTGGGGGAGAAATATTAGGTCATCAGGAGAGTCATAACATATTATTCTATGCAAAATTGTGCCATGACTTTCCTGACAACCCAATACAAAACAGAGTGAGCACCAGGATTTTATTATCTTTGTGGGACACAAAAGCAAGCTGACATGTAGCACTCCCCTGGTTAAGGGGAAGATAATACCTTACAAATACTTTTCATCCAAACTCTTGGTCTATCATTCACTCAACATGTATTAAGCATCTTCTGTACACTAAATGCTAAGCTACAAAAGGTGGGTGTGTGATAAAAAGATAGGAGAGAAAGCACAAGTCTCTATGCGTTTGTTGCAGAACAAAGGAGGTATGAGCCACAAATAAGCCCATAGCACTTCATACCATGAAATTTATATGAATAAAACTCAATAGAAATTTTAATTCAAATTCTCATATCTGCTTAATACAGTCTAAGCTGCCAATTCTATTGTACCAATCATCTATAAGAAAAGATTTCCAAGACACCAAAGGGGACTTGAAAACTGAGTTGTCTAACTACTGGAACATATTATATAATTGCCTTAAAGAAAAAAAATTTTAAAAACAACCAAACAGGGGGAAAATAAAGAAAGAAAACTTTTCTTTTTCAACTGACACTATTTTATGAAGAAACAGAGTTTTCCAAGTGTGATGACAAATTTCAGATCAGCCTCTATTGAAATAATCCCTAATAGTAAATTGTACAAATAATAGTCATCATTAGTATGTCTAAAGCTTTTGAGCTTTGCAGTATGCCAGATGCTATGCTACGTGCTGTAAGTGTATGTCATTGAGAGTCACAATGACCTTAGAATGTCCATTGTATGAGTACTCCTATTTTCCAATTGAAAATATTGAAACCCAAGGTCTGGTGGTTTGCGAAGACTGTCTAAATTTCAGAGCACACACTTTAAATGAATCCAAAAATCAATGGAGCTGTGTCACACATATGCAGTTCAGGGTTAAAATAAGTAAGTAGGTTGGCACAAGTCCCTAATATATCCACGAGCACAGAGGGAACAAATGTGATTTTTCCCTACCAATTTCCTTTTAACCTCCTGATTTCCAGAGGGACGGATTTTGCTCTGTGCTCCCCCGCCCCCACGCTCTCGCCTGCTCTCCAATCAAAGATGCTCAAGAAGTAAAATCTACTTAAAATATAGAAAAATGCTCCTTCCTCTTGCTTCAGGTGCTTGTCTGTATGAGGCAACTCTGGGACGCCTGGTAAAGAGAGAGCTTGGAGAATGATGTATAATTCCCATTCCTAAAATTAAATTATTAAATTTTTTATCAATTAATTGAATGAGGATTGGTGAGAAAGAGAGGCCCTCAGCTCAGTCGAGCTCTACTGGGTGCCAGATAAAACAAGAAACCTACCTGGTGAGAGGGGTAGAAGGGGAACAGAAGACACAATGGTAATAAAATAGAAGAATCCCCTAGTTTCAGGAGCAGGAGAGCAAGCCACCTCCCAGGGGAAGAGACTACAGAATCATTTGGATTTCTCCGGGGCAGTGAAAGCAGCATTGGTGGGGGCACTTAACAGAATCAGCCCTCCAGGCTTTGTAAAAAGATACTCTACTGCTTGCCCAGGAGTTGCGTTTCTTAATTCTTTCACATATTGAGAAAGATCAAATCCCAGAGAAGTTTCTAGCCTCCCTTTGAACAGATGGAAGGCGTACATACTCAGAATACTGTTGTTCAAAAATGAAAATGGCTTGCAGTTTCTGGTTGTGCAAATAAATCACATTCGTCATCAAGTAACCAGTTATTCAGAAAACATATTATTTATTTAAATTGTCAGAGGGCAGATGTCCTTGCCAGAGAGAGAGAGACAACACCCCCAATGCCCAGTGGGGCATTGGTCATAACGCAATCCTTCCTCCTCTATTTCTCCATCCACTCAGGATTTGGGACACGCACATACACATGCCTGGTGTGTTTCTCAGGCTGCTAAGGCTGAAACTCAAACTTCAGTTGGTCATGTGAGACCTGGCTCCTTTAACCATTAGGCTACAGGGCAAGCCCCAAAATAAATTTTTTAAATACCTTTTTTCTCTAATTGAAAGTCAACCAACCAAAATAACCATTGTTAAATATATATATATATATATATATTTAAAGTATTCATTAATTTATTTTTAATTTGATCAGAGAGAGAGGGGGGAAAGTGAGACCAGGTCCAGGACTCAAACCGTGGTCCGCCATGAGGAAGTGTCCAGTGCCTTTACCACCGTGCCACCTGCTGGTCCCAAAGGGAAGAGTATTTCAAATACCTCTTTTCACTGATAGAGAGGTAATGAACAGCTACAAAAACCTAGTTTTTAGTTTATTGAGCAAATAGTTATTGTGTGCCAGAGATTGTAACTGTGTATGCTATTCTTTAGCCTTTTTCTTTCAATAATATGATGTGAATTTGTTTTTACATTCGTAGAAATCTATACAATCATTTTGAATCATTTTATGTTTTACCATAATTCTGATGAGAGACTTTTAAGTTTTTCCAGCTTCTGGCTATCAGAAACAATGATACAATAAGAAATCTTTTAAATATATTCTTTAATTATGTCTTCCAGATAAAATACACTGGAAACTTGAAACACTTCATATTTGTATAATACTTTACTATTCGAGTTGGTATCATATTTATAGCATGGCAAGAAAGAGGCTGGTTTCTGTAAAACTGAGATGAGAACTGATTTCATTATTTCATAGTTACATGGTATACACTTGACTTTCACTACTAAACTGAAGATAGCAAGTCTTGACAGATAAAGAAACCAGGTTACAACACATTTGTGCATAGGAAAGGGCATGAGAGGTCAAGCTCTAGCATGCTGGTAGTAGTGCATGCTGGTAGACACTGCTATTCAGCGAGCTGATGCCACATGGAAGGCCCGGGTTTGATTCCCAGCTTACCCTATGGTGGCACATACCTATAGTCCCAGCTACCTGGGAGCCTGTGGCAGGAGGATCGAGACGTAGTGAGACCCCGTCTTTAAAAAAAAAAAAAAAAATTAAAACCATTAAAAGCATGAGAGAGAAAAAGAAGAGGTTTGCAGATAGTTCCTGAATCTAGAAACCAGTTATATTGATAAGACCAGAGAATTACAGCATGTATCAGTTCACTGAGCCAAAAAAAAAGCCTAACATATTGCCATCCAGATAAAACAAAACAAACAAAAAAGCATTCCCCAAAGGCAGAAGTAATACCGGTCTTACTCATCAATGTATCTCTAGTGACTACCTTAGGACTTGGAACACCATAGGTATTCAATAAATAGCTCTAGACCTAATGAATGAACTAATAAACAAACCACAAAACAGGTCTTCCTGGACCTCTGCAAACCACAATCAACTTCCCATTCTCATCCCACTCAGCAATAGAAACTCTGAAACACAGCAAGGAGCACTATAACTGGTAAGTTATTATAAATAGGACTTGTCCTATGAATTTCCCATTCTGAAGGAAGTGTGAACAGAAGTGTCCTCCAGATGTCAGCTCCATGAGCCGAAGGACTTAGGCCAAAAGAGATTAGTTAAAAAGTAAATACAGGGACCAGCAGTTAGCATAATGACTATGTCACTGGACTCCCATGTAGTCGACCATGGTTCAAGTCCCAGACCCAATGGCTTAAACTCACGCCGGGTGTGTGTGCATGCGTGCCCAAGATCCCAAGAGGAGAATGGAGGAGAAGGGATTGCAGTATGGCCATCCTCCTGGGGGAGGGGGTGTGTGATTTCTCACTTTTGGTCTCTCTGTCTCTCTGTCTCTCTCTGTCTTTCTGGTGAGCACACACACCCTATAGTAAAAACCTCTCAAAAAAAAAAAAAGGAAATACAGAAGGATTGTCTCACTTAATTCTTTATGTTGCCTTTTCTGAAAATTTTCTACAAACTTCAGTGAGCAAATGCCATTCATTCCCCATCTTGTCCCCTCCTCCTCACCTATCATATTACCTCACCCTCTGTCTCTTGGTCAGAAATCTATCTTGAGTACTAATTCATACACACACACACTGTATATGTAGAAGAGCATTACCAAGTGGGTGGTTCTTGAAAATCAGCCATTTATCATGCATATTGATCACCAGGGTAGTATGGTATGAATCAGAGAGCAGCAATCATTAAATCAAAGATTTATACTAGTAAAAGAGCACCAAAGCAATTCATCAGTTCCATACCACCCCCAGTGATTAATTAGGTTCCAACCTGACAGCTTAGAAGCTGGTTCACAATTAAGGCTATTACAGTTAGTGGTAGATTGCTTTCTTCCCTCTTTCCTTTTAGGTAGGAAAAAGGGAAAGGATACTAGTCAGATGGTTTTAGGGCATTTTGTACTTTTCCTTTTCAGTATTTATCATGGTTTGTAATAGAGAGTTATAAATGTGATTGTATGTCTACGTTTTCTTCCTCCACTAATCCATAAGATTCAGGAAATCTTCAAACATCTAGTTGGGACCAGCAGATGGCATAATGGTTATGTCACTGGACACCCACATTGTTGATCACATTTTGAGTCCTGGACCTGGCAACTTAAACTCATGCCAGGTGCATGTGCGTGTGTGCCCAAAATCCTAAGATGAGAATGGAGGAGAAGGAATTGCGGCGTGGCCATCACCTCTGGGGAGTGATTTCTTGCTTTCTGTCTCTCTGCCTCTCTCTCTCTGTCTCTCTGGTGATCCCACAAGCCCTTCAGCAAAAATCTCTCTTTAAAAATTTTTTAAAAGCTAGCATAGCATCTAGCACATAGTAAGTACTCAATCAAGATATTTTTGGCAAATGAATTTATTAACCAGATACTTCTGATGCCACAGGTCCTCATCCTTTACAGCAGGGCTTCCAATGTTTCCCACTGGCCTTGTCTTTTAAAAGGTTAAATAGAGGGGCTGGCAGGTGGTGTGGTGGTTAAGAACACTGGACTCCAACATGGCTGACCATGGTTCATGTCTCGGACCTGGCTGCTTGCTTTCTCACTTTTCCACTCTCACTCTCACTCTTGCTCTGTCCCTCTCTGACCAAATTAAAACTAAAATAAATAAAGGTAAATAAAATATTTTTTTTTTAGGAAAAACAAGTTAAACTGAATCTTTCTAAGTAGAAAACCACTCTGGAAAGTGAGCTGGCAGTATCTACTGAAACTGAAAACATGCAATTCCTAGGACACAGCAATTCTAGTCCTAGGTATATACCCAAACAGAAATGTTAGCAAAAGCACACTAAGACATGTTCCAAGAATGTGCACAAAAGCATGGTAATGAATAGCCCAAACTGGAAACAACCCAAGTGTTCATCAACAGAAGAATGGATTAAGTGTAGTATGTTCACATAATGAAAAGCTACACGGGCATGAGTATGAGTAAACTACAGCCTCGTGAGACAAAGTACGAAAATGTCACAAACATTCTGTTGACAGAATGAAATCAGACTCAGAGGAGTACTTGATGTGTGAGTGTATTTATGTTACATTCAAAAACAGGCCAAATTAATCTATGGCATTGGATACCAGGAGAGTAATTACCAATTAGTGATGGGAGGGGTCAAAAAGGTGCTTCTGGGACACTGACGTGGTCCTGTTTTACCTTCAAGTCCTGGACCTGGTGACTTAAACTCATGCCGGGTGTGTGTGCGTGTGTGCCCAGGATCCTAAGAGAAGAATGGAGGCGGGAACCAGCAGTTAGCGTAATGGCTATGTCGCTGGACTCCCACGTAGTCGACCACAGTTCGCGTCCTGGACCCAGAGGCTTAAAACTCCCACAGGGCGGG
>NW_006203646.1:3847465-3856718 GCF_000334495.1 Tupaia belangeri chinensis
AAAGAAGAAGAAGAAGAATGGAGGAGAAGGGGCTGCACCATGGCCATCCCCTCTGGGTGCTGGTTATTCAGGTGCGTTCTCTTCATGAAAGTACATCAAGCTATGTTCTGTTGTCTCATTTTGTGAAAACCAATACATCTATATGATTAGTGTTCTTATTTGTATGTATGTGATAATTCAAATTAAAAAAATAAAGAAGAATTTAAGGTCCAGTCACAGTGGCAAAAGCCCAAGGCCTGCAATGCTAGTAGCCACATGGAAGATCAAGGTTCGGTTCTCAGACTTACTTGTACTCAGGTGGTTGCACACATGTGCCCCTGTTGCTGGCTGGCTATATGCTGCAGGGAGAGAAGTACTACAGCATGAGATCCTGTTGAAGATGCTACTCTTGAAAGAAAGCAAGAGAGAAGGAAAGAAGGAAGGCGGGAGGGAGGAGAAAGAGAAAGAGAGAGAGAGGAGAGAGAAAGGAAGCAAAGAAGAAGGGATGGCAGAAGAAAAGGAAAGAGGAAAAGAAGAGGGAGAAAGAGAGGGAGGGGGAGGGAAGGGATATAGGGAGGGAGGGAGGAAGGAAGGAAAGAAGGAAAGAAAAGAGAAAGGAACTTTAAAAGGGAGTTAACCTGGTTTGGTTTTCTTACTGTGATGAAAGAGTGAAAAGCATGTGGAGGTATACGCCCAGTTCCAAATCCCAATTTCAGGAAGTATCTCTTGGTGGGGATTCTGAAGGAGGTCGGTTTCAAATGCCAGATTTGATTCCATGTTCTTTAGGATCCCTCCCAATCCCAACATTCTGAGATTCTATGATGAGAAATCTATTAAAAATCGATAGAAAACTCAAAGACCAGCAATCCTAAATATCTGGGGCTACCTTGAAAAAGTGAAAGGAGGCAAGTCAAGGAGGCTTCCTGATGTTTGCTCATGATTCTGCATCACCTTTCAAAATCCCCCCTACACAGAGCAACTCCAATAAGTTGAAAGAGTTTCGAAAAAAATGGGTGTTTTTGTTTTGTTTTTAATGCTGTGATTTTTTTTTAATCAGAAGTTTCCGGGGGCCAGTAGGTGGTGTGGTGGTTAAGGACACTAGACTCACACATGGCTGACTGTGGTTCGAGTACCAGACCAAGTGGCTTGCTTTCTCACTTTCCCTCTGTCTCTCACTCACTCTCACTCTGTCGCTCTCTGGTCAAATTAAAAATACATACATACATACATACATACATACATTCATACATACATAAAGTTAAATAAAAATAATGAAAAAAGTAATTTTCTGATAACCCTAATCATTACATGAGAAAATCAAGACAGGTTACAGTAACAAAGACTTTCATTTCTTGAAGGCTTCCTATATAGCAGGTACCATGTTAATTTCCTTTTTACAGATTCTCATTTAATTCTACAAGACCCTATGAGACAGGCACAGATTTCCTTGACAGGGAGTGAGTCACGTCTACATCCTGAATTTTAGATTCAAATCTAAATACTTAGAAGTAAAATGCCTGTTTATTAGCAGGGGTTAGAAGAACGGGCTCTACACACACACATGCCCAGTGTGAGTTTAAGCCACCAGGTCCAGGTTCAAATCTAGGATGTGTGCTTGGGACCAGCTGTTCCTAAGATAACTGGCTGCAACGTAAAAGGGTCAATGACTGCATAAAATTGAGTTCCATTAGGAAAAAGATTGGCCGGGCCAGCAGATGACATTGAGGCGAAGGCAGTTGGATCCCACATGGCTAACTGCGCAGTTCAAGTCCTGAGCCTGGTGACTTAAAAAACACAGCAGGTTTATGTGTGTGCATGCCCAAAATTCCAAGAAGAGAATGGAGGAGAAGGGATTACAACATGGCCATCTCATCAGAGGGTGCTTTCTCTCTTTCCCCCTCTCTCTCTCTAACAAGAGCACACACCCTGTAGCAAAAAAGAAAAAACAGAAAAAAAAAAAAAAGAAAGAGAAAAAGGGAAAATAAAAAGAAAGAAATGTTGGACATTCGATATTCATTCACTGTATCCTGCTTATTATTATATGCTTATTACTATATACTATTACTTATTATTACTTATTACTATATGCTGGTGCTCCCCAGTGATAGGGAATGTTCACCACAGTTTTACCTCAATAACCAAATTCAAATTTTCACCGTTCCTCGGGGCCCTATCTTGGCAATCTCAAACTCAGCTCATCAGATCTGTAACAACTTTACTTGGGCTTAGAGCCAGATAGGGATTTTACTAACAGAGATTTCATCTGAACTAAGGTTGAGACAAGTTTCTTCCTACCGCCCACTAATTTCGCAGAACTGTAGAAACAATTTGTAACCACACTGGTATAATCAGGAGTACAAACTTGCTTCCAGGCACATTTCTAATACTCTCATTTCCGATCAAACGTTTCTAAACCTACATTGTCAGACCTCCTGGAGCCTAGAAAACAATTCTCCAAATAGAGACAGCATGGTCTCCAGTGGTTAAGAACAAGTTCAAATCCCCACTCTAACACTAACTTGCTGGTCCATAGGCAAGTTGCTTAACCTGTCGATGTCTTAATTTTGTTACTCAAAAAAGGTGAATAATAATCATAGTTCCCACCTGATAGGATTGTAGAAAGGATTAAATGAGAAACTTTTTTTTTTCTTTTTTACTCAGGGAGTATTGGCTAGTCTTAGGATTTTCTCTTCTCCATCTTTCTTCTTTATCGTACGCTATCATCACAAAGCTACATCATCACAATTAGCAGAGGTAATTGACTGCCCATTCTGGTAGAGTGTTGTCAGTAAATTAAATCGCTTGATTTTTTTGGTTAGATAATTACACTGCATGGTATAATAGTTAACATGGCAAATTAAATGAGAAAAAAAAAAGCATAATATTTATATAATCATTTTCTCTACCTTGAGTTTTCTCTGAGGCTATAGGACTGAGTCTTTGGACCAAGCCTTTGGAGACTAGGTGGCTTCGTTTTCCTGAGGCTGTGTTTCTGGCCTTCAGCCAGCTCCTTTCTACGGCGTCAGAGGCTGAGTTCCGAGAGTGCCTTGGGGACTCAACTTCATTGACTCGCAAAATCAAAATATACAAATTCCCCTCTTAAAGCATGATATATAACTGGGAGAATATTGCCTCTCCACTGCATTAGGGCCCACCCTATTACCTTATGGAATTACCCACAGTGGCAGAAATCCATTCACCTGATCCACTGATACCCTGGGGGCACCTTGGATAGCATAAAGCCAATTGATAGATGTATATTTGATATATATTTTATGCCTGGAATTTATGTCTTCTGCATGTTTCATTTGCTATTCTGACTCACTTTATGCCACAGGAGAACTCGGGAAATTTTGAAAAGGACTGAGAAAGAAATGGCGTGGAAAGAACAGGGTAGAAATCAAAATAGCAATTTTTCTTTCTGATCGAGGACCGTCACCAGAGCATCTCGATCAGCTTTAAAGCACAGAGGTATTCTCTCTTTCCTCCTCCCAGTAGGAAATTAGGAAAAGGAGAGCAACTACATTGGGAGGACTGGAAAATCCTTTCCCTGCAGACTAATCGCTGCGCCAGGTACCCTACAATAGGTATATGAGGCCAAAGAAATGAACAATAATGGAACTAAAGGTATGCATTTTATGCAGTTCTTAACTGAATTGATATACAGTTAGCAAGACCCCACTCCACAGTTCAGCTCATTGCAGGCCCAGAATCCTGATAGGATGGAGAAATGGAGGAAAAAGGATTTTGCCATGACCATGCCCTATGGGGGGCTGGCGTTCTCGCTCGCTCTCTCTCTCTTCTCTCTATTATTTCCAGATGGCATTCACCTTCTAGTAATAACTTAAAAAGTATAAGACCTTTTTTTTTTTTTTTCACAAGGTTGCTGTGAGGATCAAACTAGTTTGTGTGTGTGTGTGTGTAAGTTCCTATTATAAATCGATGTTTTTTTAATTAAGCTATTAGAAAAAAGTAGGGTTCTGAGTAATGCTCATGAAGATGATTCTCTGGATGTGAAGATACTTATGAAGACATGTTCAAATCTTGCATGTATGTGTACACACACCGGAGAGGTGAGGAGGGGGCAAAGGCTGAGTTTGAATCCTAGCCTGGCCACAAGCCACAATCTTAGGCAGGCCATTCTCCTTTCTTCAATACCAGTAACAAATACCAGTGAGAATATCCATGTTGCTCTCCTCCCAGTGTACTCTGAACATGAAATGAGCTGAAATCTGGGCTGGGGTTAGGTCTTACTAACTGTATATAATGACTAAAGATAAAAGAAAAAAAAAACTAGAAAGAATATTTTAAAAGGGGTCTTACCAATAAGGTGAAGTAAAACTAGGATCTACCTTGAATAGGATCCTCGACTCCTATTAATCACTATATTCCTTGTTTTTGCTTTAATACTGATCAAACACAATTGGCTAACATTGTACTCAGATTAATTGTCTGCATTTTTCAGAGAATTGTCAAAGTTAGGTCTCTCCCCAATCTCTACTTGGGCAATCAGGTTATTTTGTTGTTGTTGTTGTTGTTGTTTTTGGAGAGGTTTTTGCTATAAGGCACATGCATGTACTTGCCAGAAAGACAGAGATAGACTGAGAGACAGAAAGCGAGAAATCACCCCTCAGGGGGGGATGGCCATGCTGCAATCCCTCTCCTTCATTCTCCTCTCGGGATCTTGGACACATACACACACACACACACACACGTGCCCAGTGTGAGTTTAAGCCACCAGGTCCAGGACTCAAATCACGGTCAACTACATGGAAGTCCAGTGATATAGCCATTACACCAACTGCTGAGTTCGGGCAATAAGTTTTTTTAATTCACATATAGGGCTTTACATTTCTGTCTGTTTTGTTTTGTTTTGCTTTTTTTTATGATACACATGCATGTCCATGAGAGAGAGAATGCATACTCAGAATCCTACTTTTTTCTAATAGCTTAATTTAAAAACATACAGATTTATAATAGGAGCTTACACACACACACACACACACACACATAAACTAATTTGATCCTCACAGCAACCTTGTGAAAAAAAAAGGTATGATACTTTTTTAAGTTATTGCTAGAGGGTATATGTCCAATGGAAATAATAGAGAGAGAAGAGAAAGAGAGAGAATGAACCAGCCCCCCATAGGGCATGGTCATGGCAAAATCCTTTTTCCTCCATTTCTCCATCCTATCAGGATTCTGGGCCTGCAATGAGCTGAACTGTGGAGTGGGGTCTTGCTAACTGTATATCAATTCAGTTAAGAACTGCATAAAATGCATACCTTTAGTTCCATTATTGTTCATTTCTTTGGCCTCATATACCTATTGTAGGGTACCTGGCGCAGCGATTAGTCTGCAGGGAAAGGATTTTCCAGTCCTCCCAATGTAGTTGCTCTCCTTTTCCTAATTTCCTACTGGGAGGAGGAAAGAGAGAATACCTCTGTGCTTTAAAGCTGATCGAGATGCTCCAGTGAAAGTCCTCCATACATGATACATGCCCATGACACAGAGAGAGAGAAAGAGAGAGAGAGAGGCACCTACAACCAGGTCATATCACATCTTTCCCCCGCCCTCCAGCTCCTCAGGTCCTGGATACCTGGGCTCCAGCCAGGTGTGTTTTCAGCCCATTGGAGCATTCGGACTACCTGTAGGCTGTGTGGCTTCCAGTTTTGCAGAGCACTTAGGTTAGTGCTACGTCACAGCAGCTGGTCTGTGTCTTCTCAGTTTAATCACTGAAACTCAGATAACAGTGGACATCTTTATGCTAAGCCCCACCAAAGTAATCTTCATTAGAAAACTCCAGAGTAAGCAAAGCACTATATGAGCTGAGTAGTCTTTGAGGAAGATCTTGGAATTGTAGAAAAAGATCCCATTATACAAAATTTTATGTAAAAAAAAATCCTTCCTCTGAAGTCTCTTACTCCCATCATCACCAGCTCCAGGGCACCTATCTCCACTTCCCTGTTCAGATCTCAGCCTTTCTAACTCCTGCCCACCTTCCTTTTCTCCACTGTTCCAACTCCAACCAAATCTTTCTCCTGAATCACAGAAACGGTTCAGTACAGCTCTGGCTCCAACTAACAAACTGGGAATCTTTATGTACATGAGCAGCTAGGAAAAAAATATTTACTTTCCCTTTTATGTAACATGTCTGCCCTTTTTAGAAATCAATGCATGCAGATAGATGGTAATCGGCATTCTACAAATACTTATTGAACACATAGTATGGGCCAGGCACTGAGCTTAGAGGATGCCATGATGACTACATTGGATATGATCTCTTTCTCTGTGATTCTTACCATCTAATAGGGAAGACAGAAGTCAGTCAAATAAGCACACAGTTTATGCAAATTTCTGGCATGAAAAGCACTCTGAAGGGGAATAGCAGACGGTATAATGATTATGTTGCTGGACTCCCACATGGTCAACCACAGTTTGAGTCTTAGAGAGGAGAATGGAGGAGAAGGGATTGTGGTGTGGATATCCCTCCTGTGGGGTGATTTCTTGCTTTCTGTCTCTCTGTCTCTACGGCAAGTGTACACATCCTATAGCAAAAATCTCTCTTAAAATAAAAAAACACTGTGAAGAAAAGAGAATGCCATGTAGTTGGACAATCTTGTCAACTTAGGAGATCAGGAAGGGTTCTGGTATGAAGTGATGAATAAGCTGAGACCTAAGGAGGAGGAGAAATTAACAAGAGGATTCACAGTTCCTTTTTTTTTTACAGTGATAAAAAACTGAAAAAAAAAAGAAATGTTCTTAAATGTCTATGAAGGCACCATTTGGAGCATTAATTTGCAACATAACCACATGATAGACTATTAGAAATCCATTAAGAATTAAATTTTTTTATTCTAAAATATTATAATAATATTAGAAAGCATACAGACTTAATTTTAAAAATATCAGTGTAAAAAACTCTAAATAAAATGTTAGCCATGGGAATCCAGCAGTACATTATGCAAATTGATTCATTCCAGGAATTAAAAAATATTTCAATCTTAGAAAATCCATTAATGAAATTCATCATATTAATAGGTCAAAGGAGAAAAAATATGATTACCAAGAAAAAATATAAAAAGGCATTTAAATCCCCTTAAATTGGACTTCACAAAAATTTACTTTTTAAAAAAAGATATACATAACCTTTCAAATTAGAAATTATACTAACCAGTTAAACACTTAGAAGCACTTCCATTAAAGCCAACAATAAGATTGGAGATGCGCTTTCACATTTGTTGCTTAATATTGTTCTAAAGGTGCGAGCCAGTGCATGTGAAATCTGTAAAATCATAAATACTACTACTGAAAAAAATGAAGACACAGTTAACATTATTTCCATATTATATAATTATATATGTATAAAACATAAAATAATGAGCAAAAGCCATAGATGTAATAAAAAGCATTTAATAAAATGATCAATTACACAAATAAATAAAAGTTAATATCATTCTTATAAGCTATTAATAACTACTTAGGGAATAAAGAAGGAAAAAAATTCCTACTTGCACTAGGCAAAAAAATAAAGGACAAAAAGCATAAAATTTAGAGTAAATAGTAAATATAACAAAAATTTAATGAGACATACATGAAAAAATTAAAATAAAACTATGAAGATGAAATAGCAAATACTGTTATTTATAGATGCCATTGCCATAGCATGGTGACTAAGGAGGCTGGATCCCATATGGCCAACTATGCCTCCAAGTCTCAGACCTGGAGACTTAAGAAATACACTGGACACATATGTGTATGTCCGAAGTCCCAACAAGAGGCAGAAATGGAGAAGAGACTGTAGCTGCTCCTCATAGGTGAGTGCTTTCTTACTTTCTGTTCTCTCTCCAGTGAGCACACATACTTTCTAGCTAAATTTTGTAAAAATTAATTAATTAAGACATTTATCTTGTTCTTGGGTAAGAAGATTCAAGATTATAAAGATATCCATGATATAAATCACCTATAAATCTAGAAAATAATTGAAATTCCAGTAAAATTTAACAAATGATTAGGGAGACTATTCATAAACAAGTACAAATAGCCAAGAAACTCTGAAGGGAAAAGAAAGTAATTAAAGAAAGGAGTTGACATACCATATGTGTTACATATTTGATATTTTTAAAGAATTAACTTATTTGGGACCAGCAGTTAGCATAATGGCTATGTCGCTGAACTCCCATGTAGTTGACCGTGGTTTGAGTCCCAGACCTGGTGGCTTAAACTCATGCCAGGCACGTGTGCATGTGTGCCCAAGATTCCAAGAGGAGAATGGAGGAGAAGGGATTGCAGTGTGGCTATCCCCCCTGGGGGGTGATTTCTCACATTCTATCTCTCTGTCTTTCTGGCGAGTGCACGCACCCTGTAGCAAAAACCTCTCCAAAAAAAAAAAAGAATTAGCTTATTTTATTTATAGTTATTATTATTATTTTAAATTGACCAGAGAGAGAAAAAGGGAAAGTGAGAAACCAATTCACCAGGTCCAGGACTCAAACCATGGTCAGTCATGTGAGAGTCCAGTGCTTTAATCACCACACTACCTGCTGGCCCCCAAATTTAATAATGTTTCTTAAATAAGAGATTTTTGTTATAGGGCATGTGTACTCACTCAGAGAGACTGAGAAAGACAGAGACAGAAAGTGAGAAATCACGCCCCCCCCCCCTCAAAGGGATGGCCACATTGCAATCCCCTCTCCCCTCAGGATTTGGGGTATGCATGTACACACACCCAGCATAAGTTTCAAACCACCAGGTCTGGTATTTGAACCATGGTTGGCCATGTGGGAGTCCAGTTCCTTAACCACCACACCACCTGCTGGTCCCATATTTAGTATTTTTATAAAGATAAGTAACTCAAAAAATTTGATCCTGGGGAAAAAACAGATGGATATATAAATGATACAGATGCAATAAAACATAACTAGATTCAAATACATATAAAAATGTAATATCTCATAAAGAAAACCTTAGGATGGAAATTTTTAAAAACTATGTTATCAGAATCCGTGTGATATAACTAAAGCAGAAGTCAGTGAAGATAAAAAGATAAAAAGTAAATTACGTAGTCAAATCAAAAGTTAGGAAAACAGCAACAGAGTAAGCCAAAGCAAAGCAGAAGGAAAGAAATAAATAACAGGGACGCCAAGGCTGCGTCCGGTCACGGGACGTCGCGGGCCCTTCCGGGCTCGGCGTGTCCCCCCTGGTGCCCTGCTAAGCCGCGGCGGCGGCAGAGGCGGGCCGGACGCCAAGGCTGCGTCCGGTCACGGGACGTCGC
>NW_006203646.1:3861022-3879022 GCF_000334495.1 Tupaia belangeri chinensis
TATGTTCATTCTACTCCCTGGGGTTTATGCCTAGGATCAGATTTGGATACATGTGTAAGGATATGTCAGCTGTGCTAGCTAGTGGATATATTTAGACAAATTGAGTTCATTGGTAGAACAATTGAATGGGGGGGGGGGCGGAAGCCATTGAGGGCAATCATGAATGTCAGGGACAATGGAGGAGGAAGATGGGACATGGCAGAGGGTGGGGATGGGGAACCTAGGATGGCAAAACAAAAGGCAAGGTATGCAGGACACAAAAATTGGGAAATCATTTGCTGAGAACATATATGTTGATGTGCTTGATTGAGCCAATGCACAGTGTATTTTGGATGGAAAATTCATATGTGTGTTGTGATGAGAAAAAAAAAATTTATAATAAAAAACAAAGTATAAAAAAAAAAAAGGAGAGAGAAGAGGATAAAGACAGCAGTGAACAATAGAGAGGCAGGATGTTAATGAGAAATAGATATGGTTTATTACCTGTTGATGATGACATGTATAGTATTCTCAACTGAACCGGTCTGGGAAATATTTCATGATGGGTGAAGTCTCTTTAATAAGCAAAATGAGAAATAGTGATTGACTGTTTAAAAAATTATAATAATAATTATTGGGAAAAGCATGGAAAAGATATTGAATGATAAAGCGGGGAGATTGATATCTCTGTATTGACTGACATGCATGGCATTCCCTTTTGAAAAAGCAATGGAAGTCAATGTAAAGTTATATGTAATCTAGTGTAATAGAAAGAAGATTATGATGATAATAAAATTAAAAAAAAAGTAAAAGAAAGAAAAACATAATAAATCAAAAAGCTAGGGGTTTTTTTTCTTTAATGTGTTGGAGGGCTCACGTGGTCACTAGAGAGAGACAGAGAGAGTGAGAGAAAGAGAAAAAGCATCCCCTATTAGGAATTGGGGATGGTCATGCCACCATTCTTTCTCCCCCATGTTTCTTTTCAGAATTTTTGGGCCCAATATTTCGCTCTCTACCATAGAGTGCAGATAGTCGGTATTACTGGAGGACATAAAAGCAGGGAAAATACTTAACAAGGATAAGACAGTGTGTAATGGGGGGGGGGAGGAGAAGAGTGAGTCTCTAAACTGACCAATTTTCTAGAAGAAATAGAGAACATCATCAAAGGCCTACCTCAAAGCAAATGAACAAAAACTAACAACAAAAACACCAGTCCTAAATTATATCATATAGAAATTGTACTAGACCTTCAAAAGACAAATAATCCAGACAGGAAGAAAAAAGATGTTCTGGGAACCAGCAGTTAGTGTAATGGCTATGTCGCTGGACTCCCACGTAGTCGACCGCAGTTCACGTCCTGGACCCAGTGGCTTAAAACTCATGCCAGGCATGTGTGCATGCGTGCCCAAGATCCTGAGAGGAGAATGGAGGAGAAGGGATTGCAGCGTGACCATCCCCCTGGGGGGTGATTTCTCGCTTTCTATCTCTATGTCTGTCTCTGTCTGTCTGGCGAGCGCACGCGCCCTATAGTGAAAAACCTCTCCAAAAAAAAAAAAAAAATGTTCCCACTCCCTGTTAGGCAAGCAAAACATTGATACCTGAATCTAGTAAAGATTGAATAAAAAAACTACAGATTAATCTCACTTATAAAGGAATGGGACAAAACACAAAATCTTAGCAAAGAAACAAAATAGCCAATTAAAATATAAAGGAGCATTTAACACTAGGGTACTTATTGACATAATTTTTCATGCTAATAAATCAAAGTAGGAAATCATATGTACCATGTACACTGAAAAGATATTTGACAGAATTCAAATTGTTGTGAAATCTGAAAGACTTTGAATTAAAAATAGAATCTTTTAATACACATGAATCTGTGCACTAGAAAATATACTATAGAAGCAAAGGATTACCCAACAGACCATTTGCAAAATGCAAAGAAAAAAATTAAATGGAGAAATCTGTCTAGGTAATTTTACATACATCATCTAATTTAATTCTCCTCACCATGACTCAAAAAGTAGGTGGTATTATCTCTTTTTTCACAGGGAAAAAGTTGAGAACCAGAGATGCTTAGCAGTGTACTCAGAGAAAATAGATGGTAAGTACACGGGTTAAATTTAGATCCAAAATTCTCTAGTTCTAATTCATTCTCCTCCTTCTAACCCTCCAATCTTCTTACCAGAAATCCTCACTGGCAATCTCACAAGTGACCCAGGAGGTAGGGAAACTAGTGTATATAATCCATATTGGCTAGCCTCGTGATGCATAGGACAGAGTGAAGTAAAGATACACATCTGGAAAGGCTAATGGAAGATAACAGGTACATCCATTTCTTATGTAGAGAACAGAGATAATAAGAATTTCTGATTTTTTTTGGGGGGGGGGTGGTTTGCTATAGGGCATGTGCGCTCGCCAGAAGGACAGAGAAAGACAAAGACAGGAAGCGAGAAATCACACTCCAGGGGGGCTGGCCACATCACAATCCCTTCTCCTCCAGGCTCCTCTCGGGATCTTGGACACCCATGCACACATGCCCGGCGTGAGTTTAAGCCACCCGGTCTGGGACTCGAACCGCAATCAGCTACGTGGGAGTCCAGTGACATAGCCATTACACCAACTGCTGGTCCCAAGAATTCCTGGTTGTTGAGGATTGAGTAAGATATTGCATGTAAACATCTCTGCACTGAGTTTGCACTGATCAAACTCTCAATCAACTCATAGCAACTATGTGAAAAATTCTCAATTGTTTCCAATGCCCTGAATCATTTTGTGGTCAAAATAATTTTTTAGTAAAAAGTTTGGATTTTCGTACTTAAAGACCAAAAGCAGCAGGGAAACAACACAGCTGGCTTCATCCATCAATATCCACTGGAAAACTGGTGAAATATTACAAACAAACCAACATCTGGACAGAGGAAGCTGTTGATAAAATAAGCAGCCCTGATTTCCCTCAAAACACTCTAAGTTCATTTTTAGAAGTAGTGCCAATGAGGGATATTCTCACTCAGGCAGCATCCCTTTGAGCTGTGGTCTCATTCTAGGAATATGCTCTTTGCACCATCCTGTAGATAGTAAAGTTCACACTTCATAATTTTGGCCATAAATGACCACCTAAATATGTCAGGAATAATTTAACATCTGTGACCCCTGGAGTTGAAAATATAGATCAATATAATTAACCTACTTCCAAAATTGGGGAAATAAAAATCCGCTCTATTCTCTCCTGACTTGGGAACATATGGTGTCGGATTACATGGTTGGCACCTGTCTGACTGCTGGGTCCATGTGTCGCGTTCTAACACAAACAGGCAGAGGCACACAGCCTGCCCAAAGGAGTTGCCAGGCAAATCCAAAAAATGGGCAGCTTGAGCCACAGGCTCAAGCCAGAAGCTGCTATTAACAGCCGGGTGGGGGAAAAAGAGCTCTCAGCACCACCCCGCTGAGCCCAGTGTCCCCTCTTGCCCCATGACCTCCTCCACGAGCATGTTGAAAAGGGCCCATGAGGTTGGTTTCTCCATAGACACACATCATCAACACTCCTGGCTCTCTTTGTCAGGGAGAAATTGAGTTGGCCTCAACTCAAGTTTCGGGTTGGCTCTCTTAAGTTATGGCATTTTTAAGCAAGTAAATCCTACCAAATGCTTTCCATCCCAATTAAAGGTGTGCTTGTCATTCTTCCCACCTAAGCTCTCAAATCCTGGCATGTTTATATTGAATTAAGAACATTCACCTCCAAAACAGTGTGAAAACAGCAAAATATAGCATCAGCACCCTCCTGGATTCATTGTTCTCTTCTTCTTTCCTCTGTCTTACTGTAGACTCCATCTCTGCCTCTGTAAATCAGCCCAAATCACCAACACATTGAGGTTAAGTGTGTGCCTTTATAATCCGCTTCCCCAAATTTCCTATTACAATACTGTATGCCCCTAGATTGTATTACCCTTTCCACCTGTGACTATTTTATTTCTTTTTTCTTCTTTTTTAGAAACATAACTACCCATTTTAAGTTGAGCCTGAAACAATAAAGAGGATTTAGCCCACATCTGCTCTGGGACTTGAGAACCCCCAGAAAATACTGGGTCATCGGGAAAGTCATGACACATTTTTGCATAGAAAATATGTCATAGCTTTCCCGATGACCTAGTAGTATAGAGCTGGCACTGTTAGCATGAGAAGAAGCCTAGAGAGAGAGACTGAGAGTGGCAGATGTGTGGCTCTTTTGGTTCACATGGGACATCGCCTTCATAACAAGCTAGGAAAGTGGAAGACATTACTGATAGGAGGAAAGATCACTAAAATAATTTTTAAATGGGTCTATTTTCAACCAACTGGGAGGATCCCTAAGATCTAAAGAGAAATAGCCAGGGACACCAGAAAAGTACCTCCATCCGCATTGCAATACGTACCATCCAGCCAGAGAAAGCTAGTGGTATGGAGATGGTTCTTTCCTTTCCGTACCCTATCTTGGTGGCTGAGGTCTAAATTTGCTGTTTCTGTCTGCCCAGAGTATATTTATCAAAATGTATCTACATGTTTAATGAAACTCCTCCTTTCATAGTCTAAATGACTGTGGTGGACTGCCAATCTTAATGCCTTCTTCCTGTCTCTATTACCACTGGTCACAGGGATGGACATTTGAACCATGTAAGTCATTTCACTGGCATGAATGAATTATACCCAAGTGTGTCCATAACCCAAGCCAAATCAATTAATATCTTCTCTGAAATTTATATAGAACTGGAGTCTAAGGGGGAAATCACTTTCTTTCCAAGCTGGAAACATGTAAAACTGGAGCTGCCTGTGTCATTTCTCTCACTATGGACAGGAAGCTGCAACACAAGGTCAAGACTTGGGCAAAGATATGGAAGAGAGAGATAAATAAGAGAGAGACAAAGATAGGACAGTGGGAAAATGAGTTTGAGAAGGAATAAAGAGAGAAGGAAATATGAACAGAGGTTAGAGAGAAAGGAAGAGACAAGGATGGAAAAACAGAGATAGGAAAAAATAGAGGAGAGATGAGAATCTTTGAGAAAGAACAGTAAGGGAGACATGGTGGAAGAAACAGGTTGAGAGAAAGAAGGAGAGAGAAGATGGAGAAAGAGGTGTTAAAAAAAGAGGAAAAAATGAGGAAGAAATGAGATAAAGACGAATGAGAGTAAACAGAGAAGCAAAAGAAGTGGAAAAAGAGAGGTGGGTTAAAAGTGAAGTGGAGGAGGCAGAAAAATGAGGAAGAGGAGATAAAATGGGAGGAAGGAGAGAGATGAGAAAGGAAAGGGAAGGTAGGACATGGGGAGAGCCAGGTGTGAAGAGAGAGATGGGGCATGTTGAAGGAGAAATGGGAGAGAAAGGAGGGCAGATGGAAACCTGATGACATTTGTTAAAATACTGGTTCCAGACCATCCTTGCAACCGTCTGCACCCTTGTATACTCTAGTTCATAATCAGGTTTCAGCTGGGCTCTATCAGTTACAATGAAAGAGTGATAACCTCTCTAATGCCCTTAATCAAATTCAATCCTATAGCAACCTTGGTTCTCATTAGCTTTGTACTAGAGCCCAAAGATGAGCTGGAAGTGTTCCCCAATCACCTCAAAATACAGCTCTTAGAGTCTACCCAGCTGATTTCCATACCTTAACTAAGTATAAAAAATAATAGTTCCTCTCCCCTACCAACAGAGAGCATGGGAAGATCTTCCATTTCTTCTTTTCTATTTCCCAGTCAAGATCTGGCTATCAGAAACCAATTTTCCACCAAACACACACACACACACACACACACACACAAACTACTTGGAGGTTAAAAGCAGCATTTAGGAGAAAATGATGTTGTACATCATACCAAAATTTAATATGACTTTATGCAAAATACTAATGTGTCTAGTAATGCAAAGATTCTTCTAAAGTAGGTTAATAACAATCCAAGATTATTCTCCTTAAAAAAATGAAAATGTATGTCAAAAAAAAAAAGAGACCTAAAGTAGCTGAATCTTGTACCCATTGATGGAGCTGATTTACATAGATAGCATTTAACATTCCATCATCATTATCCTATCAGTCTCCTGTCTAACATGCAAGCTAAAGACGTTCAGTGTGCTTAGAGGTTAACACACACACACACACACACACACACACACCCTACACTCACCAACCAAAATGGTGGTAAATGACAAAAAAAGAAGAAAAAAATAATTTTAGGCAGACAGATGAATATCAACTGGGATGAGAAAAAAGGCTGCCTGCCCCCCTCCCTTCTGTACCAATATAGTAACCTAAAAGGTTGAATAAAAGAAAACTAAATATTTAAGAGTAAAATGTGGTTATCAAATGGGATGAAGGAATAAAAAGGAGACAGCATTATGATAATAGTTGAGTCTGCCTCTGCTAGAGGAAGCAGCTTCAAGTGTGCTCGCCTTGTCTTAAATGGAAGGCAAATTTAAATGAAATACAGTTTGTCCTTTGGAGTCAAGTGAGTTAATATTTTCAGGTTTTTTATTTTTTAAACATCAGCTTAATTTAATTCTGATGAGAAGAACCAGAGAGATCTCCCCCAGGAGATTATGCATGGAGTGAGTACAAATGGAGAGAGAAAGCAGAGGGCCACATGTTTGTACACCCTCCTTGTTTGGAGAGCTGCTTCTTGACCATGTACTTGGTTGTGGCCTTGAAAAAGCTTATGAACTCTTCAGTGTCTGCCAGTATGTCAAGAAGGCTAGAAAGATCAGAGGCAAAATGGAGCCTGGAAAGTTGTGAAGCCACCCTATCCACTAAGTAACTATGAGCTGTACCGAGACCAGCAGAGCAGAGCCGTAGCTATCCAAAGTTTGTGGTCAGGGTGAGTGTGGGGAGATGTCCTTCACATCAGCTGGCAAAGAGATATGAAAAAGAAAAACAAGGGTGCATGAGAAAAAAAGAACAGGGAAGTGGGAGAAGACGGAAAGAAGACAATAATGAAAGAAAATGGGAAAGAAAACCAAAATGAAATTTTCTTCACCTCCATGCATCTGGTTTCTTACCCTAAACACCTAAGCTGAAACCAAACCTTTAAACAACTATTCCAAATGGACACTATGCAAGTCCCCAAACCAATGTATATGAGCAATCATCACTGCTGCGCCACTCTGCTCTTTCCTCTTAAGCCCAAGAACAGATTAGAATGTTTTCTAAGGTGATGCACTGCTCAAGCAATGCTGGATCCATTCAGAAGGCTGTGGGTTCAGTTTTCTGGTTGGCCATGTTGGGCACACTTGCCCATGATCCTGGCTGGGACAGTGATAAAGAGGAGTAAATTAAACCATGAGACCTGTTGAAGGTGCTAATCCTACTCTCTCTCTTTGAGTAAGTAAGTTATTTAAATTCTTTCTAACACAGCATTCTCAGTAGTCTCTGCTATTAAATGGGACCCTCCCCTTAATATATCATTTCCCTTCTTAGAGCTTTTTCTCAGCCTCCCTCCAATCCATGCCATTAACCTCCTAGCCACTGTCCACTCAACAGCAGGCCTTGCCCATGTCTGGGAGTTTTCCCAGCATCAGTAAATTTTATTTACAAGAAACAGGAACAAAAGTCAATTGAATAAAGTGTGGGACCAACAGAAGTATATAAAAGCTCCCCCAAATTAAACATAAAACAACAAAACTAATAATCTTGGGCCTTATCTTTTTTTTTTTTGTCCAACCCACAATGTGACAATACTAAGCCAGACAAACCAGGTTCTCTCAGCTAGCACTCTAGTCTACCAGAGAACAAAGATAACATCAAGTGACAGCTCTTGAATATTAATAGGGCATATCAGCAAGGGTGAGTAGGGAAGAGTCGAAGTCATCCACGAGTTCTAAAATCAGCTCCTAAAAGCCCAAATTCATCTCATCGTTCCCCACTTAAGAATTCCACTAAGAAAATGAATCTTTATTTCAAAAATAAACTTCTGAGATGACTAGAGATAAAAGCAGAGGAAGAAATACTGAAGCACCACAGGACTGTTCCTCACTCATCTTCTCCCCCCAGGGCCCATCACGATACCAAGTATATTACAGATCCTCGATAAATGTTTGTGGCATGAATGATGTGAAAAGAAAAGAGTATTTTAAAATCAACTTCAGAACAAAAATAGGCTTAGAGATAGGCTGGCCCCAATCAGGATCACAGAAATGGAAAATAAAGTTTGAAGTAACTGAAATCTATTCCAGATATTGCCCATCCAATCTTTGAAGGGTTTTTATTTCTAAACAAAAGTAGAACAAACTGTTGGGGAGCACTATATTTCTCTCTTTTTACTCACTTATCCATTCATGTATTCAGTCATCCACTCAACAAATATTATTGAGTGCCTAGCATGTGCAGCACTACAGAAGGCACCAAGGCTCTAGCAGTAAAGACATGCAAGGGTTCAGCTCTCCTGAAACATACATTGCTCTGTTCCTTCTCCACACCCAAAAGCCAAGCCTGCATCAAACCATTACATGCATAAGCCATTTCTATAGCCTGTATTGCCTCTCCACCCATAATTCACCTGCCCATCTTCTCTACACTCAGAGTTCTAAAAGATGACTGTTAGCATGTTGTTCACCTGCTCAAGAATCTCCAGCAGCTTCCTGGT
Source organism: Tupaia belangeri chinensis (assembly GCF_000334495.1). Taxonomy (NCBI): domain Eukaryota; kingdom Metazoa; phylum Chordata; class Mammalia; order Scandentia; family Tupaiidae; genus Tupaia; species Tupaia belangeri. The sequence goes on from NW_006203646.1 coordinate 3,869,602, forward strand.
TTCTGCAATTCAGTTCACATTTATCAACCAGGAACTGCACATTCGGCATAGTGCTCAGATTGTAAGACGAACTTTGCAGTCCTCAACATAGCACTGAGGGCTGTACTAGTTATTACTACATAGCAACTTACCCCCAAAACAACTTAAAACAACAAATGACTATTATCTTCCAGTTTCTGTGAAACAGGAATCCAGAAGAAGAAGCTTAGCCCTTAAAAAGAGGCTGCAATCAAGTCACTAGCCAGGATGGCAATCATCTCAAGACTTGACTGAGACCTCAAGATCTGCTTCCAAAATGGTTGTTGGTGGGAGAGCTCAGGTGCTCACAAGGTGAATTATCTCCATAGGGCTTCTTGAGTGTCCTCATGATGTAGCACCTGACTTCCCCAAGAGTAAGAGATCCGGGAGAGAGAAAGAAGAAGCCATAATGTCTTCAGACTAGTGGCTTCCTGGTCTTAGAAATCACACACTGTCACTTCTGCTATATTCTATTAGAAGCAAATCACTATGCCCAGCTCATACTCAAGACAAAGAGAATCGAGTTCTGCTTCTTGAAGAAAAGATTATCCAAGAATTTGTGGACTTAACCAAAGACCGTCTAGAATCAGACCCTAACCTATTCACCTACTTTCCCATCTCTATGCTTGTATTCCCAGGCTTAACCTCTCCACTCCCACCCAACTTATTCTCATGAATAGACTGTACCCATTGTGCTATAGACTGAATGTGTCCCCTCCAAAATTCAGATGTTGAAACTTAATGGCTGGGCTGGCCCTATAGCCTAGGATTAAGCCAGATCCCACTCAGCTGACCACAGTTCGAATCCCAGCCCCATCAGCTTGGAAATCATGCCAGGTATGTGTACACTCATACCCCAAATCCTGAGAGGATGAAGAAATGGAGGAAAAGGGATTGCAGCTTGGCCATGCCCCCTCGAGAGGTTCGTTCTCTGTCTCTCTCTTTCTCTCTCATGCAGTGCTCTCTAGCAATTAAAAAAAATAGAAACGTATTGGCCAATGTGATGGTATTAAACTATGGGGCCTTTAAAAGGTAATTAGGCCATGAGGGTTCCTCCCTCATAAATGGAATTAAGGCCCTCATAAACGAGGCTTCGCGCAGCATGTAAACTCACTTGCTCTCTACATTCTGTGTGTGAGCACACAGCCTTCCTCCCTCCCAGAGGACACAACAACAAGGTGTCATCTTCGAAACAGAGAGCAGTCCTCACCAGACAACCAGATCTGCTGGATCCTTGGTCCTGGACTCCTCGGCCTCCACAACAGGGAGAAAGTACATTTCTGCCTTTTCCAAATGCCCAAATCTATGGTATTTTATTGCAGCAGCACAAAGAAAGATACATTGTTAATTCCAGTGTCATTCCTCCTGTGTTGCCCATATCTTTCCCCTCTCCTTTGCCCTCCAGAGGGCTATCATAGAAGAGAAGGTTAGTATACGGGCCTTGGGTTTCCTGGGTTCAAATCTCACCTCTATCTTTTCTTGATTCCCTTAACTGCAAGGTGTTAAGCATAATCTTCTTCATGAGCTAATTAGGATAACTAAATGAATCCATATTTATATTTTACTAAGAACACAGCTTGTCATGTGGTGAGCGATACTTGTTAAATAATATAGATATCATTCTACTGCATTCAGTCCAAATTTTATATTACAACTCATAGTGATTCCTTCATTAAATTCCTAATACAGTAGTTATGACCCATTTTAATTCCAGTCAGATTTACAATTTTTCATTTAATTGTCTCACTTGTAGATATCTTGCCTCATCTTCCAAGTGTTGCTTCCTGAAAGTCTTCAAATTCTGTAGTACTATCCTAGACAGCCTAGGAGAGAGGACGCATTTGATTGCAAAAGAAGAAAGAAACTAATTCATATTAGACCTCAGAAAAAATATCCCTTCTCTCTCTCCAAACATCAAAAAAACAGGCTCAGCCAGGGAGCACATGCTGCTAAGACACAGCTACTTGAAGTCTGAAACCTGAGGGAGACTCAGGTTTGATTCCCAGCCCAGCCTAAAGAGTCTGAGCCTGGCACATGTCTATAGTCTAGCTAAGTGGGAGGCCAGGGAAGGATGATCATGACATAGCAAGACCCTGTCAAAAATCAATCTCTCTAGCTCTATCTCCATTTTCTCTGTTTAAAATGGAAAGAAAGGAAGAAACCATACTCTCCTTATTTCCATGTAATCCTCTAACATCCTAGAGCCATTTTAATTTAGGCTTTTCCACAAGGCTGGTCTGCGTGGGCCCACTTCCCCCCCTAAGGGGAACTTACAAAAATACCAAGATGGATGGAATGGGGAATCCTCTTAAACCTCAAAGTGAGAGAGGGCTCGTGTGAGCCTCCAAGAGCTGGGCTCAGGCACTGCTCCAACTCCAGCTAAAGCACACTTCAATCTTTACAGGATTATTAAATCTTCCAGAGCCTAGTATTTCAAACTCATCACCAACACGTCCTCCTTCTCCATCCTGGATTCAGACATCATGGAGCTTTAGGATCCCCACACACTGTACTTTTTCCCTAAGGAGTGGTGTTTACTCCCCCAAGAGTTCACAGCTCCCAGTCAGAGCCAAAACCTGTGCTGGACCATTTCTTATAACTGGAATCTACTAGGACACCCAGGTCAAAATACAGGTAATGAGAATGAATAGCTACAGAGGGTTTCTAGAAAATAGTTCTTTCCCCAAAAGAAGGTCCTGGATTGACATTTATTCATTGAGTCATTCATTTGTTATTCACTCCTTCATTCCTTTTTTTTTTTTTTAGAGAGGTTTTTGCTATAGAGTGCGTGCGCTCACCGGAAAGACAGAGAGAGAGAGAGAGAAGGTGAGAAATCACAACCCCCTTCCCAGGGGATGGCCACACTGCAATACCTTCTCCTCCATTCTCCTCTCAGGATCTTGGGCACACATGCACACGCGCCCAGCATGAGTTTAAGCCACCAGGTCCAGGACTCGAACCATGGTCAACTACATGAGAGTCCAGCGACATAGCCATTACGTCAACTGCTAGTTCCAACTCATTCGTTCCTTTTACAACCCTCTTTATTAAGCATGTGCCAGGCACACTGGATGATACCAAGTAGTAAAATATGGAGCTTCAAGTATTTTACCCGGAATATGTCACCCTTTCAGACCTTGGTCTCTTTGTCTGTAAAATGAGGAGGTTGGGCAGAATCTCTGCTGTTCTTTATACTTTGAAAAATATGCTATTTTTCTGATTCTAATGTCTGCTCTGCTTTCCCAGACAGAGTTGCTATGAAGATGAAGTTCGAAAATGTGCATGAAAGTGCTTTGAAAACTATAAAGCACTGTTCAAAATGTGAGGCATTATCCTCATTGTTGTTGCAAAAGCCCCAAAAATCCCTAGAGAAAAGTTTTCAAAGACCTTCTTGGTAATATCCCACTGGGAACCTAAATAGGAAAAGCTCTTCTTCAAGTCTCACTGGGATCTCGGCTACTGCCGGGGAGGTCCACAGGGTTGTTTCTGTACATTAGCGGTTTTGGAACTAATGCTTTTCAGAGATGGCAGCTGCCCCCAGGAAAAAACTATTGTTTGACCTAATTCTGAGGTCTAGGTCTAGAAGGGAAAAGGGCTGTGATAGATTAATGATGTCTACTATACTTTGGATAGAGACATCTCTGGGCTCTTTTTCATAGTTACAATGTGTGAGCATCAACTATAGCACAGGCATTTTACTAAGGGTTTCATAAGTATTATCTCAGTTTTGGAGTAAGTACTAATATTAATCTCATTTTATAGATGAGGAAACTGAGACGCAAAGAAACTGACTTGGCCAAGATCTACCAGGTGATAGAGCCAGAATTAGAAGCAAGGACTGAGTGGTTCCAAGGTCAATGTACTTTATTACCACAATCTATGGAACTCTAGTTGGGATCCCAAGACAGATACAAATAAAGTTAAACCATAGGACCCTCTTTATGGTTTCCTAAATAATAGCTCAAAGTTGGAAGGTTATTAAGTCTTTGGCTTAGCACAGTCATTAAACCTCTAAAGTAAGTGGTGGTCTCTAAACATTTTGATTACACACTCCATTAGTTAGAAAAAAAGTGTCATCCAATCCAATATATATTAGGTCTTCTGAAAAGTCATGACAGTTTCACATAGAAAAACAGAAAAAATATGTCATGACTTTTCTGACAACCCTATATATATATTTTTTTTAAATTGAATATATATACATATATATCACAACACTATATTAGACACACATTAAAATATATCAAAAGTAGACATTTTAATGAGAAACACATAAATACAAATTCTAACATTTCTCCCTCGAATAGCAATGGAATTGCTGTGCCCAGTCTCTGGGACACAGCCATTTCAATAACACTGAACGAAAAGGCTATGTTTTCCTTATTTTGCTTCTGTTTTTTTTTTTTTTTTCTTTTTTTTTTTCCCCCAATGGACTCAGTTTCAGGACTGGTCCTGGGCAAAATGCTGGAGAACAGAAACACTTTTTCTCCCAATCCCCCCACCTACCTCTCTGCTCCCATCCCTCACCCCTCTTCCTACTCTTTTCCCCTACCCATATGCTCTATATCCTTCCCCAAGCCCTCAGCACACTCACATCTTCAAGCTTTCAAAGTTCCTTCTCTGAGTTAGTGCCCAGGGCGCTGACATTTCCTGCTGGCCAATGTCCATTCATTCTTTTTTTTAATTAATTAATTAATTAATTTATTTTTTTGGAGAGGTTTTTGCTATAGGGCGCATGCACTCGCCAGACAGACAGAGAGAGACAGAGAGACAGAAAGCGAGAAATCACACCCCAGGGGGATGGCCATGCCGCAATCCCTTCTCCTCCATTCTCCTCTCAGGATCTTGGGGACGCATGCACACGCGCCCAGCATGAGTTTAAGCCACCAGGTCCAGGACTCGAACTGCGGTTGACTATGTGAGAGTCCAGCGACATAGCCATTACACTAACTGCTGGTCCCTCCCATTCATTCTTATATCCCTTCATCCATATAACCAGTTAACCCCAGCACCTGTGATAGGCAGATAATGTAGGAGTTTGGAGAATCCCAAAATGAATCAGTCAAGGAGACCCAGACCAGCAAAAGAATTAAGATGTATCTATGTATCTATTTAATACTAAGTTGAAAGTGCTAAGTCTACTGAAAGAGGCATAGGGGAGATCCTTTCGGGTTGCAAGGATCAGAGCAAGGAGGCTGAACAGAGGGCATGGACAAGATTCATAAATGGCAGGACTTCATTCCCTGGAGTAAGGGGGCACAAGGGTGGAGAGGGAGGGAGGCGTTCTAAGTGGAGAGAAGACGTGGGCATGAGCATAATCCATCAGGAAGACCCGGTACTATGTTACCGACTGTACAATCCAGGGAGAGAGAATGACATTCAAATAAAGGTGAAAGAACAGAAGAACAGAGTGGTTAGAGCCAGCAATGTGTAGAGAAAACAGAATGTAATAAGGCTAGAGTGATGAAGTCGGTCCAAACCCAGGACCAGCAGTTAGTATAAAGGCTATGTTGCTGGACTCCCATGTAGTCGACTGCGGTTCGCGTCCCTGACCCGGTGGCTTAAAACACACCAGGCGCATGTTCGTGCGTGCCCAAGATCCCAAGAGGAGAATGGAGAAGGGATTGCAGCATGGCCATCCCCCTTGGGGGGTGATTTCTCGCTTTCTGTCTCTCTGTCTCTCTCTGTCTGCCTGGCGAGCACACACGTCCTATAGCAAAAACCTCTCGAAAAAAAAAAAGAAGGTCCAAATCCTACAAAGCTCAGAATGAGCTAAGTCACTGAGGGGGAGCGTGAACAACCCCTGTTATCAGATTTTCCTTTTAGAAAGATATCTCTAGCCACGGTGTTCAGGGTGGGTTGGAGGAAGGCAGGTAAAGGGAAGTTATGTCTCTTGGACACTTTCCTCCAGCAGTGATCTGTCACTGCAGTGTGTCCCATAGATCATCTAGGTAGGGGGAAAGAGCTCTGCTCTGATAAGCATTCCTAGTCTATTCCTCAGCTACTTTGGGGCCCTCTTCAGCTCCCTCATAGCCAGCTCACCATCAGAACACCGACTGCAAAAAGAGAACCCAAGATCTCTTAACCTGACCTATGCTCATTTCACAGGCCAGTGTGTCTCTATAGCTGTTGACTTTGAGAAAGGCTTCAACCTCTCAGCTCTATACAGCCTGGCAACCTGGGGTAGGCCTCCTTCTGGCAGGACACATTCTTCTCCTGGTCAATCAAAATCTTGGGAATCAGATTTCCCATTCAGTTCCCAGGGTGCTCTGGCCTGAGCTGACACACTGCCTCTTTAAACACATTATGAAGATTATCAGCAATGTATCAAGGTGTCTTTGCAGAATGGTATAAACTTCGGCGGCACTACTTATTGCCATAAACCACACTTCCAGGTTTTTATTTATATGCGCATTAGTTCAATATGATTGGATCTGTAGGCAGCAGAGGGGATTGGGGTAATTTATATATATATCAATAAAGGTCTCCAGCCAGCCACTGGGTGCTCTAAGGGGAACAGTAGTTCCATTTAAAACATTAGGAACTGGAGAAATTGAAAATAACTCTCTATTTAGAGGCCAAGGATTAAGGCAGTTTGCAAGGAAGGTCTGAGCCCAGCCAGGCTATGCTAAAAAGGCTGTTAAAATGTCATTTGGCTGATAGTTAAGTCACAGAATTTACCTTAACCCCTTCGTTTCGATTAGATTTATTTTTCTGTGAAGCACTGACCCTCATGAGGAGACAGTCCTATGTGGGGAGAAAGCTGTCAGAGTTCTTAGGTATATGTTGTGTTTCTTCTTCTAACTTCTATTTCCACCTTCTCCTGAAAATATCACCCCAGTAAGCTCTTCCACACACCTCGCTGCGTGAGGTCTTCAGGGGTCTGTTGGTTACAGTTCTCTGTGATTTCCAGCCAAGGAAGGCTCCTTGTCCAAGTCAAACCAATCAGTCTATCCCAAGATTTTGACAACTGATTAAATGCCACAAGGACTAAAAATGGTGTGAGCCAACTTACTCTGGCCTTGCTACTGTGAAGAGGCTGTTAGTTCCTGCTGTCTCCTCCAATGGAGCAGCCCTGGCTCCTGTTCTTGTGCCTTTTCTCCCATTTTATGAACCATAAAATAGCCTTCTACATCCTCCTGCTTACAGTAGCCAGTTTCTGTTGCTTGCACTAAGAAGCCTGAGTAAACAAGACGATGGGAGCCAGAAACTGTGTGTTACGATTTGCTCCCACACTGACTGGCTGTGTGACCACAGATAAGCAAGCTCCTCCTCTGAACACTAGCTTCCTCATTTATAAAATGAAAGCACTGGAAAAGGCCAACAGCTCCCAAATTTTAGGGAGAGTCATAACCACCCAGGGATTTTGCTGAAAACCAGATTCTGATCCATTTGTTTCAGGGTAGAGCCCAGGTTTCTGCATCAAGTCTATGTCCATGAAATCTTAGGAGCACAGTTTGCAATGATGCACTCTAGACACTTAGTTCTACGGAGGACCACAGAGATGATTTCCGGATGAGGGAAAATCGAGGAAGATGGTACTCTTGATTCAACTAGGGCAGTTTCTATGTTTTATATATTTCATTCTACAATATATGAAATTCCTCTACAAAAAGAGCCCTCCCACTGAGGAAAAAAAAAATGTTGAAAATACATGGACAGGAATCATTAGATAATCTCTAAGAAACCTTACTGTTCTGATTTTACACAGCAGCTCCTACATGGTTCTCAAGGAGAAGCAAGTATCAGACCCTCTGGAGAACTGACTCCTGCATTTATATTACTTGAGAGGTAAACAGGAAAAGTAGACTCCAGTCTTGTCTGAAAATACAAACAAGGAAACAAACAAAAAAAAATCTAATTCAAGCACATTCTTGAACTTCAGCTTTGAAAGGGAACAAAATCAATACTTTAATCCTGAAATCTTCCTAACAGAGCAAACAAGAGTTGCATGAGCCCTATTAACAATGCCGCAGCAGCCTAGGCCCTGAATGACTGGCCTAGTGTGCTGGAAGTAGATGAGAACAGAGTCCAGTGACCGCTAAACCACGTCTCGATGCTCCTCCTACTGTATCTCTTCCTGCTGTGGCATTTGGAACACCATAAACTAGAGCCAGAGGAGATCCATAAACAGCCCAGTTCTTATTTTTTACTTTAGAGTCCCTATGTGGTTTCATTTATTTTCAAAAGAGCATGTGACATGTTCGTTGGCACCTTCCATGCTATAAAATATCTGTTGACATTTGTGGTTTGGGGCTAAGTTGGATTAGTGCTGCTTCATCCCATCCACCTAGGGCACATAGCATGAGGAGAAACACCGCCCTGCTCTGATCCCTCCTTCTGTATCTTCTGCTCTCTGCTCATACTGACTCATAGATAGCTTCTTTTGAATGAGAAGGTGAAAAACACTTCCTCTACATCTTATTAGCTGTGCAACCTTAATCAAGGCACATAACCTTGGCTGCCTGGCCCATGTGAGGTGATTCTAAAGATAGTGATGAAGAAGAAGTGGTCAACAGAAGCTAGCATTTATCACCCCTCACAGTGAGCCATTAAACCTTATCTGAATTAGCTCAATCAGTCTTCACACAAAACTTAAAAGGTAGGCATGACTATCATTACCAATGCCTTACAGAAAAAAAAAAAAAAAAAAAAAAAACCCTGTAGTATAGACAAGTTAAGTGATTTTCCCAAGATTATGTAGCAAATAAGTAGTGTGGTAGCCTTCACTATCAGGCTGTTTGACACTGCCATGATGTTTTTCATTGCCACACTGTGTAAATTTTGCTTCTGCAATGCCTAGCTGAAAAGTTTGGAAGAGTCTCAGATAGAGTATTCGGATGTAGGGAATCTCCTCCATTCTCCTCTTGGGATCTTGGGTAAATTAATATGTTGAAGATAATCCAGGATAAACTAATGCAAAGAAACACACTGTGCAATGGAAGAGTAACAGCTGACGGCTATCCTCACTAACAGCAGAACCTGTGCCACTTGTCCTCCTATGGCTCAGTCTTCCTATCAGAAATATGAGGGGAATCCTTCTTCCCTTGTAGACATTGTGTGAAAATACAGATGTAACCATGACTGTCAACCACATACTCAGTAAATGGAGGAAATATAATGTATGTGACAGCATGCTGAAGAGTTAATTCAAAAAGGGACCAGCAGTTAGGATAATGTCTATGTCACTGGACTCCCATGTAGTCAACTGTGGTCCGAGTCCCAGACCCGGTGGCTTAAACTCATGCTGGGCATGTGTGCGTGCATGCCCAAGATCCTGAGAGGAGAATAGAGGAGAAGGGATTGGGTCATGGCCATCCCCCCAGGGGGTGATTTCTCACTTTCTATCTCTTTGTCTCTCTCTGTCTCTCTGGTGAGTGCACGCGCCCTATAGCAAAAAAAA
>NW_006203646.1:3879907-3903698 GCF_000334495.1 Tupaia belangeri chinensis
AAAAAAAAAAAAAAAAAAAAAAAAAAAACTCTCCAAAAAATAAGATATAGTATCCACATAAACTATTATTATATGTTGGAGTAGCATTGATTTCCTGACAAGACTGTAAAGCTGACTTTAGGTGACTTGTATTATCTAGCAGTTCATCAAGGAAAAGCTCATCCTGTTCTGTGTGGATGTGCAGCTCAAGTACTTCAACCTCGCTGTGACCAGACAAATGTCCAGGTCACCATTGACTCTGCATTGGGCACCCAAAAGTACAGCATGGTTAAGTGTGCCACTATCACCCCCAATGAGGTCCATGTGGAAGAGTTCAAACTGAAGAATGTGTGGAAGAGTCCCAATGAAACTATCCAGAACATCCTTGGAGGAACTTTAGGAGCTCAGTATATGTAAAAACATCCCATCCCTCATCTCTGCCCATCACCACTATCAGACACACCTATGGCAACCAGTACAAGGTACATACAAGATGGTCTTCATACCAAAGAATGACAGCAGTGCCAAGGAGTAGGAGGTGTACAACTTCCCCATGGGCAGTGTGGGCATATACAACATGATAAGTCCATCTTGGTTTTACCCATACCTGCTTCTAGAATGTCATCCAGAAGTGGTCACTGCACATGAGACCAAGAACACCATTCTAAAAGCCTATGACAGGCATTCAGGGACATCTTCTATGTGATCTGTGACACACACTACAAGACTGACTTCAACAAGAATAAGATCTGGTATGAGTAACAGCTCATTGACAACATGGTGGCACAAGTCCTCAAATCTCCGGGAGACTTTGTGTGACCCTGCAATAACTATGATGGAGACATGTACTTGGACATCCTGGCCCAAAAATTTGACTCCATAAGCCCGATGAAGTCTGCGCTGGTCTGGCCAAGGCTGCTCAGGAGAACATCACCCATTACAATTAGGACCACCAGAGGAGCCAGCCCATAAGTACCAAGTCCATTACCAGTATCTTTGCCTGAACATGTGACTGGATGGGAACCAGGACCTCATTATGTTTGCCCAGGCTCTGAAGAAGGTATATGTGGGGACCATGGAGAGTGGAGCCGTGACCAAGGACCCGGCAGGCTGCATCCATAGCCTCAACAACATGAAGCTGAACGAGCACTTTCTGAATACCACAGACATCCTGGAAGTCATCAAGAGCAACCTAGAAGAGCTCTGGATAAGCCTCTACCCTGATGGCTGGCAGGAACCCTGTGGGTCCCCTGACACAGCAGAGGGTGAGCATCTCAGCCATTCTCTGGAGGTCTTCGCTGGGACATTTTTTATAAGTGAGATGCTTTAACATGTGTTTTCCCTCATGGTGACATGAGGCAGGAGCAGTATGTCTTACCTCAGCCGGTCAGCATGTTCTGCATACTGTAATTTATAGTGTTCTTGGAACACATGGTGCCCTATTTGGTTTCTAAAATCTCTTCACAAAACTGATTTTTTTTTTTTAAAGTCAACTTTATAGAAAAAGTGTAATTTACAAAAGCCAGTTTCCTCCTGGAAGTTAAATTCACAGAGAACATTAGTCAAGAGTCAAAAGTCTTAAAATTTCCACAATTGAAAATCTCTATTATATGTCAAGGCATTACATATGAAATATAATTTAAGTATTATCCCTTGTGGAAACTAATCTTTTTTATATACTTATCATTTAGGTAGAATTTCTATTAGTCCATTAATGTATATCCTTTTAGGTAGCTTTTTACACATACATGTGTACACTCACCGAGCTTTTAATAAAATCATATTACATGTACTAAAATTAAAAACCACCTTTTTTCTTAAAAATATATCTTAGACATAATTCTGTGTCAACAAATGCAAATATAGTTATTATTTTAATGATTTCACAATATTTCACCATATAGGTAGGTACACTAGGATGAACCAATTGGAAGCTTAGATGACATCCAATTTTGCTATTTTTAGCAACACTGCCATAGCTGTCCCTGTGCATACATCTTTATGTCCGTCCCTGTAAGATCTTAGGATAAATTGCTGCATATGGAACTGAAGAGTCAAAGATATGCACATTTAAAACTTTGCTATGTACTTTCAAACTGTTATTTTCCAGAAAGGTAATTTCATTTTAGATTTTCACTAACTTGGATGAGCATACAGAGACTTATTACAATTAGTAGGTTGAACCATACGAAATTGTCATATTTGTAGCTCAAAACAGCTGAATGTCTATACACTCATATAGTTCAATCCAATAACTCAACTCTAATGTGAGCCAGGTATTTCCTTTCCATTTTGATACTGTGCAGAAAGGGCAATTTACATATCTCCATTGTGCACTCTTGTAGGTGGGAGGGAGGAGGAAATAGAGGCTGTTTTCACTGTCCCTCTAAGAATAAGCAATTATTTTTAATTAAAAAAAAAAACTCCTTTTCTTTTTTTTTTTTTTAAGTTTGCTATAGCACTTGCTGAAGAAAGACAGGAAGAAGAGAGAGACAGAGGGAAGAAAGAATGAGAAACCACTCCCCAGGAGGATGGCCACATCACAATCCCTCCTCCATGCCTCAATCCTCCAGTCTCCATAGTTTTTTTCCCATAGGGTGGGCACCACCACACCCAACAATCCCTTCTCTATTCTCCTCTTGGATTTGGGCATACACACCTACACATGCGCCCAGCATGTTTTTCAAGCTGCTGAATCTGGGACTCTGACCACACAGTCAGCTATGTGGGATCCAGTTGCTTTAACCACCATGCCACCAGCTGGCCTCCTACTTAATTATTTTAATTAAGAAATCTTATTTTGGGGGACATCAGGAAAAAATAATAATTTAAAAATAAAAATATAAAGACATCTTACTTTCCGATCTAAAGACAACCTGTTCTTAAATAAGGTAAAGCATTGATTTTGAGTTACTTGATAACAAAGAGTTGTTCCTTGACTACCCTTTTTTGTCAAGGGATAGAGTCAATAAAACTGAAAAGATGGCTGTGATGGTGCAATTGGCAGCATACTGAACTGAAGTGCTGGAAGCCTCACAGTTAATCATGGGTTTGGATTCCTGGGCCAGGCTGTAACATGCTATGCACATGCACACATGTCCTAGATCCTGAAGAGCTGGAGGACTGCGGAAAAGGGATTAAATGGCAAGGCCCTGTAGAGGGTGCTTGTCTCTCTCTCTCTCTCTTACACACTTCTTCTGTCCTCCCTCCATCCCTCCCTCCCTCATGCATAAACTCTCTATTGTGAATAAAATACACAAGTGAAAAAAAGAAAAGAAAAGAAACTTGTGTTCATTGTCACCGGTCCTTGAACCCATTTTCCTAAGCATAGACTAAATCTAGAGAAATGTCACAGCTAAAAGTTTTTAACTGAATGGCCACATGGTCATTCCTGAATTATATTCCAGGGAGCACCAGTCCTACAGATGCTCTGAGAAGAAAGGTTCCACAGTCACATATGCTGGGAGAACAGGACATCCAGGGTCCCTGCCCCAGGCAGGTCATAGTGCACTAAGACATTCAAAGTTCTGAGATGTTCTGGACTTAAAAAAATAAAAACAAACTGTAATTTTGTTGAATTCTGCTTTCCTCACACTCGTTTGAACACAAAACTCTTTGATCATATAATATTTACTACCATCTAGTGGAATAGGCTTCCAAAAATGTCCAAGTCTTATTTTATTAGGAAAAAAAAAAAAGCAACTGAATTATCAAGGTTACCCAGTAAGTCAATGGCAAAACCAGGATTAGAAGTGTTATCTCAGGCTTTTCAACAGGTATTTATTAGGGGTCTGCTGTATGTCAAAATCTGTGCCAGACACTGGCAAATATAGGGAATAAGACATCCTCTTTGTCCTCAGTGAGGTTATAATTTAGTGGGAGTAAAAGACAAATTAACAGGCAATTTCATTTGTAAAAATCTAGAACATGTGGCTATTGAGCACTTAAAATGTGGCTGCTGAAACTGAATAACCAAATTTTTTATTTAATTTTATTTTAATTCATTTAAATTTAATTTTTTTTTAAAGTGGGGCCAGCAGATGGTGTAGTGGTTAAACTGCTACAATCTCACGTGGTAGATCACAGTTCGAGTCCCAGACCCAGCAGCTTGAAACTCACACTGGGCATATGTGCGTGTATGTCCAAAATCCCAGGGAACCTGAGGAGAAGGGATTACAACGTTGTCATCCCCTCTGAGGGATGATGTCTCACATTCTGTCTGTCTTTCCAGCAAGTGCAGACACCTTATAGCAAAAATCTCTTTTAAAAAAAATTTAATTACGAAATATTTTCTATTAAATGGAGCTTTGTTATTTTGGTAGGACTAAATTTCCCTTTAACAGTTAAAACTTTAGCACCTAAGTCAAGATGAACTTTAAGTGTAAAACACACATCAGATTTTAAAGACTTTGTTCTAAAAGTGTAAAATATCTCATTCATAATTTTTTATTGATTACATATTGAAATGTTAATATTGTGAATATATCGGGTTACATAAAACAGATTACTAAGCCATATTTCATCTTTCCTTTATTTAATTTTTTATAATGTGATGACTAGAAAATTTTAATATATACAGTTTATTATATTCCTTTTAGATAAAACCTAATCTGTGGATCTAACCAAGAGATGTCTAACCAAGTTCTGGGCAAAGCCTCTCAAAAGAAGATGATTTTTATTAAGACCTCAAGAAGGGGAAGGAATGAACCAGAAGAGAAGCCAGAGTGTTCCTAAGAGCAAGGAACAGCTGGGCCAAACACCTGAGGCCGAATAGGGCAGGGCTTCCAATTCTAGACCAGTGTCATCTCCAGGACTCCTCTCTCAGTCCAGGCCACCAAGTGCTTGTCCTACAGGTCACTGCATCTATCCAAAAGTGAAATATCTCTGAAACCACTAGACATTAGGTGCTTGGGAAAGAGCACTTTGTTCACTTTTCACGTGTATTAGAGCTGCTCTTGCATGGGTTACTGAGTCATTCAAAATCTGTGACAATTTTATATTCCTCAAAGGAACCTTCTTTATAGGAAATAACTCCCACTGAAGCAAACATCATATTACTCTCAGTAAGTATGATGGTGATTGGCTCCTGAGGGCTGGCAGCTGGCCTGGAGCAGGGGTAGGGAGGGAGCTCGGCTGCAAAGGGACACCAGGAGACAGGTTAGCAGAATGGCAAGATCATGCTCAGGCTCTGCTAGGTCCATCGCCGATCTGCTGGGTGACACCACCTAAGTCTCACAATCTCCCTGAGCTTCGGTTTCTTTGTTTGCAAATGAGGAAAAATAGCAACCCCCTGTGAGGTGGCTCAACTTCAGCACTGCTGACTTCCAGGTCAGCAGTTCTCTGTCCTAAGAATCTGCCTGTGTATGGCAGGGTGTTCAGCAGCATCTCTGGCTTCTACTCACTACGCACTGGTAGTACTGTCACTCCAGTTGTGACCACCAAAAATATCTCAGGAGACCAGCAGATGGCAGAATGGTTATGTTGTTGGACTTCCAAGTAGTTGACCATGGCTCAAGTCCTGGATTGGCAGCTTAAAACACGCCAGGCGCATGTTTGTGTGCCCAAGATCCTGAGAGGAGAATGGAGGAGAAGGGATTGTGGCGTGGCCATCCCCCCTGGGGGGTGATTTCTCGCTTGCTGTTTTTCTGTATCTCTCTGTCTCTCTGGCAAGCACATGTGCCCTACAGCAAAAATCACTCTTTAAAAAAAAAAAAAGCCTCAGATATTTCCAGATGTCTCCTGGCACAGAACCACTGACCTACAACTGTGAGTTGTGGGGCCAAATAGGATCCTGCCTGAGAAGGGGTGGTACAGGGCTGAAATGGGCAAGTGCGTGCTCAAGGCTTGCTAAACGAACTTATAAAATAAAAGGAGGAAAAGCTCCTGAAGGATGACAATGGCACTTAGCAATCTGCCATTTTGCAAATTTAACCAGCCATCACTTTAGCCCAAGAACCTCTACCTGTTTCCCCTTTTCCTCCCACCAAAAGGAGCCAGGCCTTGGGTCTCCCGAGTAATGTGGGCAGAAAGGCCCTACAAATGGGACATGACTGCCTCAATGGATTTAATGGGGCTTTTTTAATGTGGATAATTATAGGGCCTCTTCTATGCAAGTGCACCAGTTGGGGGAGGCTGCGGGCTCGGGGGCACTGTGGGCCCACATAGCTCAGCTCCGTCGAGCTGATGGTAATGTTATTAAATGTGCTCTCTCCTTTTATTAGGCATCTTAATAACCTCTAAGTTGCACCCAGGAGAGTTGGTGCAGAAAAGGAATTCTGGCCAACCTAATTTGTATTTGAAAATACCCCATAGGCCAACGGAACAAGATTCAGATGAATTTCACAGGCAGCTGAGGGCTACATGAGGCAAGTGTTTCCAAATTGTACCGGATTATTGAATGCAAAATGCCTTCCTCTCTGCCTTCCCCAGCCCCATTCTTTGCCCTCCTTTATCCCCTGCACACACATATGCAACCCACACTCCAGGCACCGGCTAATAAAAAGACTTTAATGTGAGCACACCCCTGTCTACAGGGAAACAACAATAGGAGTTTATATTTACTTACTATGTTTTGGCCCCATTGTATCCTTACAACAACCTGAAAGGATGAGTGTGGTCATTATCTCAATTTTAGGGTTGAGAAAACTGCAGTTTGAAAAGGTTAGTATTTTGTCAGAAAGAATAATACGAGACAATTACAGCGCATGGACATAAACCCAGTTCATCTAACTCCCTAACCATTACTTGTCACCTCTGCATAATGTTTTTCAAAACGTGGGCAGTGACAAGGAAGAAATTCATGTCTTGGTTTACCCTGTTATGGTGACTGCATGCTCCAGATCTGTCCGGAGTGCTGCGGAAAGACACTGCCCCACCCTTAGGGATTGCATAATGGAAATGATATACAATGGAAAGAATGATTTGAAAGAATGATTTAAAGGAATTGAAAAATAGGAGTAGCAACTCACATTCAGTTAATAAACATTTAGTGAGGACCTACACTATGCCAGGTAGTTTTCTGGCTACTAGGAATATTGCCACAGCCACAGATGAAAGCAGTCATTTGTGACACCTTCCAGGTATAGAATGAAGAGAATCTGGCAGTCTTGACTGAAAGGGTAAAAGACAGGCGATAAAAAAGGAGACTCAGATGTCCCTGTGTGGTAGACTGTAAGAATGAGCAACCTATTAGTTGAGGTTAAAGGGCAGGATTTGAGAAAGAGGACAGTAAGTTTGTTTTTAGGCATGTTAAATTCTTTTTTTTTTTTCCCTAAAGGTTTTGCTATAAGGCATGTGCGCTGGCCAGAAAGACAGAGAGAGACGGAGAGACAAAAAGCGAGAGATCACCTCCCAGGGGGGATGGCCACACCACAATCCTTTCTCCTCCATTCTCCTCTTGGGATATTGGGCACGCACGCACACGCTCCTGGCATGAGTTTAAAGCCACCGGGTCTGGGACTCAAACCACGGTCGACTACACGAGAGTCCTGCGACATAGCCATTATGCCAACTGCTAGTCCCAAGGTATGTTAAATTCTAATTGTAGAAGACATATAGTTTCCTATTGCTGCTGTAACATGTCACCACTAGTACAGTGGTTTTAAACAACACAAATTTATTTTCTCACAGTTATGGAAAGCAAAAGTCCCAAAGGAATGCTAAAGAGATAATATCAAGAAGTTGGACTGGTTCTTTCTAGAGGCTCCATAGGAGAGTCTGTTCTCTGCCTTTTCCAGATTCTAAAGCCTGCTGGCATTTCCTGACTTGGACCACATCTCTCCAGTTTCTGTTTCCATCATCACATAGTTCTCTGTCTCTCATTTCTTTTGTGTGCCTCTTACAAGGACATTTGCGATTACATCAGGAGCACCCAGATAATCCTGGATAATCCCCCATCTAAGATCCTATAATGTCACTACATCTGCAAAGTATTCGGGGCCGTATAATTAATGTTTCTTACATTCACAAGTTCCCAGGATTAAGAAATGGACATAGGATGGTTGCGGGGGCAGGAGAGGGGGGTGAGGCTTATTGAGCCCACTGAAGCTATCAGGAAGAGATATCCTACAAGCAGTTAGAAATGTAAGTCCAGAACTTGAAGGAGATGGTATTCATGATGGAGTGAGTGAATTCATGAGTTGAATTCACTTATTCATTCGACCATTAAATGGTGCAGTTGATTTGGAACTCATGTCTATAGCTCATGGTCAGTGAAAGTTTAGATGAGGAGAGACTGCAGTAAGTGAAAAGCAGATAACTGAATTCAACATTTAGGACAATCTACACAGGAGCAGACAGGAAAGGAGAAACCAAGGTGAACGTGTCCAGGTTAACACCCTATCACGCAGCACCGTTTGTTCGGGTTTGTAGGTCATTGGGTGGGTGACTATAGGTTATAAGGAATATGCCATCTCTGGGGTGGGTTGGGGGGCAGACCTTCAGCTAAATTCTTCTTGAGCCGTAGTACCTCTAGAGGGCCTTTTCTCCAGTCTACGTCCATCAATAGTGACTGTGGTTCTGCCCTATTCTTTTCCTCTTTCTTAGCCAAGCGCAGCCATTAAGCACTTCATCCAATCACTGCATCCTGAGCTTGGCTGCCCCAGTAATGGAGGTAGCAAGAATTTAATCCATGGCAGCCTCAGGTGCAGAAAGATAATACTGAATATTTCATTCCTGGGATGATGGGAACTGGAAGTCCCTGGAGATGATCTGGCTGAATCTTTTAAGAAAGCCCTTCCAGGAATCCATTGGGTAACGGGGCTGTTGGCAGTAATAACTGCCACTTGGGCCTTAGCTTCCCAATGGGAGAGGAAGATGCATTAATGCTCAACAGTGCTAAAAGGCTGAGTCCAACTCTGGTTCTAGGAAATGAGCTTAAAATATTATATACACATATATGTATATATATTTTTTTTCCCCCCTGCCTTCAGTGGCTTCCTTTCACCTCTCTGGATCCAAAAGACATTCATCACCAATTTTTCTTTTTTCATTTTTCATAAAAAGCCAAAGAAAAGGAGACTAAAGAGATCTAACAAAGAGAAATCATTTAAGGTACATTTCTTCTCTTTGGGAAATTACCTGCTTTGGCTTACATCTTTAACTCCTCTCAATCTTTAATAGCTAGCACAAGAAGACAGTTAAGTGTAAGAATGGACGGGAGAAAAACAGATGCATTATCAGGGTGGGAAATTGCATAGATTTTGTTGGTAAGTAAATACCATTTGTTAAGCACTGAAGTACTAAAGTGAAAAAAGAGATTATTTTTCCTTAAAAAATTAAGTGTTTTGAAAAACTGGATTAGAATTTTTTTTTCATTACTCTTCACAAAATTGAAAACAGATGGTATGCGCTAGACTTAAGAAAACATAGCGAAAGTGAAAAGGGTCAGTTTCTGTGTAATAGGAAGGTGAGAGGATGTGAAATCTGACCCCTTTGCCCTTCAGCCCTGTATTCAGATGTGATTTGTGACTCTGGCTTGGAGCTGCACACTCCAAAGGAGTAGGATGTGAACTGGAAGTCAGCAACTGGAGGACAGGAAGCTGGGGCCCTATAGGAGCTTAGAGGTGCCCACCTCACCTCTCCCCACTAACCCTGACGTTCTCCCAAAGAAAGCTCCTACAGGAAGTTCTTAAACCAGGCCCATGGAGTCTTCTCCCTCCTCTAAACTCTTCCCTTGCTAACTGGACCATCACTGAGTCCTGTGTCTTGCCTCCCTCGAACAGTGTGAGCTCCATGAAAGAGAGTTGGGTGGCAACCATTAGGAATGTGCATGGTGCCTTTCCCCAGCTCCCAAACCATTTCTTGCTTCATAGAGTAGCCTGAGGTTGGCTTCTTTGTAGACGTACATTTTTATATCCCATATTTCCCATGAACAGTGAACTAGAGTAGGTGCGGAGGATGACTTTAGATGATGGGACATATATATATATTTACAAAAAAGAAAAAAATTAATAAATGGTAAACATTGCAAATTACCCAGTAGAAGGCATTCTCTATTTAGTGGCAATGATGCTATTTTCAGTGTGTCCTAGAAATATATATAAAGAAATCCTCAAAGCATCATGATTACCAAATGAATAGTTTGCAAAAGTGAATTAATATCTAAAAAACATAATGAATTCACATGTAGTTTAAATATTCTTTGAAAAAAATGAAGATGATGGGCATACTGAATTGTTGGAAAGCATTGTCCTAGGCCACTTAGCTCAATACTTTTTATATTATCCAATACATATTTGTGATTTGAATGTATCTCAAACTCTATTGTTTGCTTATAATTATCACTATGGCTTTTTAATTATTTATTTTGCTTTATTTATTTGGTTTTTTTTTTTTTTATTTGTTATAGGGAATGTGAGCTTACAAGGGAGAAACAGAGAGAGGAAAAGTGAGAAAGCAAGCCTCCAGGTCTGGGACTTGAACCATAGTCAGCCATATGGGAATCCAGCTCCATTAACCTCCATGCCACCTGCTGACCCCACTTTGGCTTTTTTATAAATCCTGATAAAACCCCAATAAGAGTATTTGTTAATCAAGTAAGGAAATGAAAGCTTTCAGGGCAATGACATATCATTGCCTTGATGGTCAAAACGATGATCTCTGGTAATACAGACTTCTGTTTAAGTTCTTCATTGTTTCTTTAAAGTGAAGGATGACTTTGAAATGTAAATAAGTACCAGCTCGCTGCCTCACTGGCTCCATTTGCAAAATGGAGGAAGAATCAAAATAATGCATACACAGTGTGGCATGGTGCCTGCCACACACACACACACACACAAATCTGATACATGGTTGCTATTGCCATTAGTAATACTAGTAGCATCAATCGTAACAATAAACATTGACGTTCATATGGAAATCTATGGCTTTTATCCAAGCATTAGAAATGATCCACCCTGTCTCCTGGGTGCCAAGTATTGTGCAAGACCCGAGATTCAACCACAGAACCAGAAACGACTAACTATAAGGCACAAAGGGAAACAGGCTCCAGAACTAGGTTGCCTGTTTTCAAATCTATGTCTTGCTACTTCTAGTGCTGTGGTCTTGGGCAAGTGATCTCTCTATACCTCAATTTTCTCAGCAGTAAAATAGAGATAATAAAATGACCACCTTATAGAATGGTCATGAGCATTAAATAAGTTCGTAGATGTGAAGACCATCAACATTATCAACAAAGTGTCTGAACAGAGTATCCTCGATTTGTTTTAGCTCTTATTGTTGTAGTTCCTGCTTTCACATGGCTACCACATGGTCTTCCACATTCCCCAAAGCAACTTTCCAAACTTTGTATTTGCCACAAATTGTACCCCATCACTAATTCAGAGACAAAGGTGTAGTCTTATGTGTGAGGTTTATCTACTGAGAGCAATTTATCACTGAGACAAATCGATTACTTCATGGAGATTCAGATCAAGCCAATTTTATAATTAGCTAGGATAAACAGTCACCTACATCATGTATTGTCCCAGGTACTAGAAAAATTTCCATCATTGTACGCAACATTTAGAGATCAAAGCACACAAACATGCACACACACACATGCACACTCACATGCATACACCCATTGCATTAAATCTCTAACAAAGCTGTGCTGTTGATGTAAATATCAAGCAAAGCAGCTGCTCACTTCGCACTTGAAGCTAAGGCAAGCACTGACATGAAGGCTTCTGGTGAAATAAAACTAGTTATCCAAACCATCCATGCTTTCTGTACAGACCCAGGAAAAGACAGAAAGAGCCTGATTTTATTTTTTTTTCAATACAATCTTTTCTTTTTCCCCTTATAGAAAATTCAGGCAAATACCTGAGTGGTCAGATCAACACATAATGAACCCAGCCCCAGATGTCGTCAGAATAAATACACATTCTTTTGAGGAGTGAAGCCAGCCAGGTCAAGACATACCAGCCAATGACTGTGGCAGCTCCCCCTGATGGAAATAAAGGCTTCAATCTAGGCTATGCCAGTGCAGCCTCAGACATAAAGGTGATGAAGGGCTGTTTTCAAAGCCCAAAGTCTTGCCTCAGGACCATTTAGAAAACACTGCTGGCAAGGGAGCCATCAGACACACAAGTCAGTGAAATATTATCCCTAATTGAGTGGGCCATTTGAGAATGCAACCAAGAGTGTGTCCAAGGAGTCAGCACTCCCCTTTACAACTCCCCAAGCCCCTCCTGGGTTAGTATCCATTTAAGGAGAGAGAGAGAAAAGACCACTTTCATCACTCAAGTGTAAATGAATCAAAGTATGATATGGATAAGGGAGCAATCAGCTTCCCCTGAAGGCTGATCTGTTAAAGGGAGTGAAGGGTGATTCATTCCGGATGTGGTACTCCTGAAACACACTGCTGGATCATCGATTCCAGAGTCCCTGAACATCCTCAGATACAGAGAGGTATTCAGGAGTTCACTGGGGTGAAGGATGCAGGCAAATTGGTGGCCTTTAAAACTGGGAAGTCCTTGGATGCATCACATCTGGTCACCAAGGGCAAGCCGACATGATCTCTAAGTCACTCCTCAGGGTTCCATTAAGAAGACTCCTGGAGGACCTCATCCCAAAGCCATTTTAGAAAAGCTACGTATCTCCCAATACTAAAGAGGTATACTAAAACCAGCAGTAGCATCCTAGTCTGTTTTCTTTGACCCAAACAGTGCCAGTTCTGTTTTCATTTTCAATATTTGCCATTATTTACATTTCATGGGATTTTGCATCTCTTGAAGATCATCTTCCTTTTCTACATAATGAGAATCAGCTGGAACTTAACAGTATCCACCTACTCAAATGGTCCCCATGGTCTCCTGTTGTGCACCTTGACACATTTACATTAACCGTTCACCCTTGCAGACACAGAATTTTCAACCATTGTCATGAAGTTACTCTGATGCCTATACAGGGAAAAACAATTGACCAAGAATATGTTATAGGCGGAACCTGAACAAAGTAAAAAAATGTCTTCAATTGGCTTGACATGAAACTCCACCCAGCAAACACCTCCTATTAGGTGGTGACAAAATGGTTCATTTAGATCCTGTCTCTTGGAAGGTGTGATTCAACTTGAGGTCACTTGAATTAGCTGTCCATGTTCCATGGGGCCTGCTATATATCCCATTTTTGAAAGTACCAGAGTACCAGAGCCTGGAATATTCTGTTCACGGTGTTTTAGTAAACTTTACAATGAACCCCTATTTCTGAAGATAATCTTAAGCTTTCTGGAAATATTACAGACATAAATACATGCCTCCTGCATATCTCAAAGTTTTACTCTTTCTTCATTCTTGTCATCCTGCAATAAAATTACTTCAAGAGGCCACATAGCAGAGTTGTGAGTAGGGCTTTATATTCTAAGTCCCTGGGTTTGAGTCCCAGGTCTAACTCTTGCTATGTATCTTAAGCAGGTCTCCTTTACCACCCTGAGCCACTTTCTGCTCTTGTACAAAATGAGGTTTTAAAATAATACCCACATAATAGTGTAGATGTAATAATTAAAGTAGCACATATAAACACTCAATATAGTACTTGCTTATATAGCACATATTCTGTAAGTATAAAGTTAAAAAATGAACCTTACAATGTGATCTCTCCACTTATAACTTATTTAACCTTTCACTCTAGTTTTCTTATTTCTCCCATGGGCTACCCACATATCCCCACATGTTGTGCTTTTGCCCTCAGAACTCCTCTCTCATCAGAGCATTCTTGATTTTTCTCTGTATTTACTTGACTCTAATTTATATGTAAAGGCTAATTCAAACCCCCTTTTTCCCACAAAGAGAAAAGCACTCCATGAATTTTCCCTCCTCTGTAATCCAACCTGGGAACTGGCAAATGTTTCAAAACTTCTTAGCCCACCCCATTGAAAATGGTATTGCTGAATACCTGCACATCATCCTGGATGTGGCAAGGAGAAAAATAATGTCTGGCTCTTTCTCCTACCATCACTGCCATATCTGGATCTGTGTGATATAATACACAGATGCACTTTACATATCCCAAAATTTGAAGTTCCTTGTGGAAAAATTCTTTATAACAGCTAATGTCTGCTTCCCTGTCACTATAGCTATTTGTCCCGATATGATAAACTCGAAGGATATTAAAATAAGAATTGTCTCTGTCTCTCATGGAAGGTTAAAAAAAAAATAAACTTTAGAAGTAAAGCCAGCAGGACTTGTTGATAAAAATGTAAAGTTTGGGGATGTAAAAAAGCAATCAAGGGTGATTCTCAGGTTTGGGCATTAAACAACTGAGTGAAGGGTGACCTATCCTGAGATAGAAAACACTGAAGGAGATGTGGGAATTTCCTTGGAGGTGAAAGAGAAATCAAGAGTTCTGGCCATGTTAAATTAGAGGTGTCCATTAGACACCTAAGTGAACCTAGGAAGAGAGCAATTGTATAAGTCTGAAATTCAGGAGAGACACTGAGGTTGGAAATAGAGCTGACTTTTAGTCACAGGGCTGAATGTGAAGGTGGAGAGAAAGAAGACGAAGAGGAGGAAGAGGGAGAAGGAGGAGGAGGAAGAGGAGGAGGAGGAAGGTGCTGAAGGAAGGACTATACAGCCAATTACCAGGATTGAGAGGAGGTAGGCAGTGAGGTAGGAGGAATAACAGGAGACCATGGCATAGCACAAGTCATGTGAAGAAAGTGTTCTAAGAAGGAAGAGTGGTCAGCTGTAATGATGCTGCTGACAGAATGAGTAAGATGAGGCCTGATTATCAGTTACCAAATTTAACAAGATGGTAGCCATTATGCCCTTGATTTGGTGGAGATTAAAGTATGATTACAGAAAAAGAAGAGAAAAGTAGGTACAGTATAGCAAACTCTTCAGGGATGTGTACTATAAAGGGATACAGCTACATGTGTGGCGAATTGTCCATAAGGGACAAGAGAAGCAGAAAAACTGGGTGGAGACTATTAAAATTGTCTAAGTAATTGAACAAGTTGGTCTGTCAGATGTAAGAGGTTTATCCAATTCCACTAAAATCTAAAAATCAGGTAGTTATGTTACTAGTATTCTTGCATAATGAAAGAGTATATATTTTTTGCTTTTATTTAAAGACAGAATTAAAGAGTATTAGAGAAAAATGAGACCTCAGGTTATCTAATCAACCTCAATTACCACTAAACTGTCACTTTCCAAGTAGAGAACCTAAGACTAATACAAGGAGATTAAATGTTCAGAGACAGAATCTGTGTAGAAACAAGATTAGAAACTGGAATGTTCGGTTTAGTACTCTCCATTCAAACCACACGTTCCTCATGTGAAATACGACAGTATATCAAATCTTCACTCAACCAGAGTCAAGAGGGAGAAATTCTTCTTACTTCATGGGAGGTGGACATTTTAAAGTAACAATTAAATATGAGTTTTAGGCTCCAGTTCTGACTTGGCCAGCCATAATCTACGTTACCTTGGTCAAGTTACTTTCCTTCTCTAAATCTCAGTTTCTTCACTCATAGAAAGAGGCTAATAACAGCATCTTCTCCTAGGATTTGTCAGCCTTACCTAGTCTGATGTATACAAAGTCATGCTGCCAGATATCCAGATATTACTTAATAAATGACAGCTGTTGGTAGGATTATTTGTTTATCTCTGTTCAGATAGGAATCCAGGGGCTAACCACAACTTCCCCTGGAAGACCTTAAATACTGGGACATAGGAAAAGGCATGATATTTTTTTTTAAGATTTTTTGTGCAAAAAATGTCTCATAATTTTTCTAATGAAATAATATTTAGAATAATCAGGAAAAAAATTCCAGGTAGGGGAAAGATCATGAGCAAAGTGATCAAAGCAGATATCACGGATGGCATTTGAGGAAAATTATAACACAGAGTAATGGTAAAGCATCATTTGGACAAGAAAAAGGAAATTCAAATTCCTGCTGAAATGGAGTCTATTGTTTTAATGTTGGCCTGCTATATTTGGAGAGTCTCCGTAACTCACAGGCGGTCATAAAAATTTGATCCCTTAACCATACACAGTAAGTCAGACAATTATTTTTATTCTGGTGTCCATTCTAGAGAAGGTAAAATGAGGCTAAGGGAGATTAAGAATTCACTGAAAGCCATGAAATCTAATGAATGCCGGGGCCAAGACTATATACAGTTCAGATCTTCAAGATTTTCTGTTTAGATGTCTGATTACTTGAGAGAGACTAAGAACAGCTTCTGTAGCATTTGATGATTTTATGATGTGCTTTGGGATTTATGGATGTTCCTTTGTTGGTACCTCTTCACCTCATAATCTGCAATGGCAGTGTCTGCCTTTTGTCTATGAAATGTATAAAAGCACCCAGCGGTTGTTAAGTGGTGGGTGCATCCAATAAATACATAAATCATAAAAATACAAAAAGCATATGATGGCTGGTTTCCTTTCTGACAAATCTGCTTCCTTCCTGACAAGAGATGCTGCCCTGTGGTTCTTCACATGGGGAAATAAATGTCATAAGTTATCAACCATTTAGTATTATGCCTTGTATGCACCTAGAGTCCTGTGGGGATTTAAATTTCAAATTGAGGCACATCAGTTATGAGGGCTACTCTAGCCCTGTGCATTGGCAGTCAGTATATCCTTTTAAGAGGTTATTTGAGACCCCGCAGAAAGGTCTCTCCTATCCCAATATCCTTCCTCTCACTAGAAAGAGAGTCTTGTCACAGTCTTTGAAATTTCCACTTTCATGTAGTTCTTTGGGTTAAACTGTTAAAGATCTTTCTCTCAAATATTCCAAAAATCTGTTCAGCTATAAAG
Organism: Tupaia belangeri chinensis; assembly: GCF_000334495.1. Lineage (NCBI taxonomy): Eukaryota > Metazoa > Chordata > Mammalia > Scandentia > Tupaiidae > Tupaia > Tupaia belangeri. Next base: position 3,896,627 of record NW_006203646.1, read on the forward strand.
TATATGAACTACTCTTAAGTGTTGAAGACATATCAGAAAACAAAAGAGACAAAGATCCTTCCCTGTGGAGCTTGTATTCTCCTGAGAAGTGGAAGGGTGAAGAGCAGTGTTGGGAGATAGGAAATAAATAAATGTAATATTGATGAAATGCCTCATTCAGCAAATACCATCTAAGCACCTGCTCTGTGCAAATCCAGCATAGGTTCTGAGACAGTTTATTCAGAGGTTCGTTTAGAACAACTTACTAGAACAGCCAGCCAGTCACCTAACAAACTCAAGGAAATTTGGGTAACATCAAACTTACCTAGTGTTGAACCCTCAGTGTCTCCCCTCCCTATCCATGAAATCATTTGGTTGAGCTCCATCTCTAGGCCCAGCCCTCATCATACACGAACGGGAAGGACTTAAGCAATACCAGCACCCAACTCTTTGCAATTCCCTTTCCCTGAATAATCCTATAACTAGACTACCTTTATTTCATCAAGAAACATTCCTTAGTGTCTACTGCATATTAAAAGTTAGAGATATAATAATGCATGAGATAATCCCTACTCTCAGGAATTTATAGCTTCTAGCAAGAAGAGGGACAAGTGAAAAACAAATTATAGCCCACGTGCTGAAATCCTATTGCTGCTACTCACAGAGTTCTGACATTTGTCCCCTAGATGCCACAGTTCAAATCCCAGCCTCAACAGCTGCTTGAAAAACAAACAGGACATGTATGTATATGTGTGTATATGTGTGCCCCAAATCTCAAAAAATGGAGAAGACTCACAGCATGACCCCAAGAGGGGTGCACTCTTGCTCTCTCTCTCTCTCTCTCTCTCTAGCAAATGCACACACTCTCTGGCAAAAATAAATAAATAAATAATGAAAGTGCAAGTTTATTTTTCATGCAACACTCCAAGATGAATTTTCCTAGATGGAGAGCATTTTTTTTCTCCGTGTGGTGATTTAGGATCCGGGCAACTTCTATCTTGTAGCTCCACAGCATCCCCTAAGACCTGAAAGGTCTTTATGTTTGGGTAGTAACATAAATTTAACAGAAGAGATACACTGACTCTTGAGAAACCCAGCTAGAAAGGGTTTCTCCCACATTCTAATGGAGAATTAGTCTTGTGACCATCCATGGGTAGAAGGGACACTGAGAAATGTAGTCCCTGCCTAAGCAACTGTCTCTAAGTGCTAGCCACACTGTGGAAAGGGGTAACAAATTTCTGGAGGATAGCGATCTATCTTTGTAGCCACCAGCCCTAGCCCTCTACTAGAATTCTGAAGTTGAGCTGAGTAAAGTGCCTAATATTAAACATGGCCCCATATAAAAGCTACTGTTCTTTCAATGAAGTAAGAATAGCATTAATCAAAGTGTCACTGAACTCAATTCGCTCAACAGAAAATCAGAGGGTAAATTTGTGGCAAACATCTAAGGACAAAATGCCCTTCAGGTGTCTCCTTGCCTGTGGATAAGAGGAAGTCGCCCTGTTTGCACCGTTTCTCATGTATCCATTAAGTGGCCCTCCAACTGTCCGTGTTTTGTGAGTTTGCTGACTGGCCCAGCTCTGCCTCTTGTCTCATTCCCTCTTTCTACCCGCCATGACAGTTTCAGAGTGAACCAGACTATTTGACAGCCTAAGTCCATTTTGGAGGGGAGAATTTAGGAGGTGTTAAACAGAAGGTTGCTTTCACCTCCACGGCCCTGAACCATTAAGGTTTACCTGTCAGAACAGGAGGGAGAATTTGAATATTTCTGATGTATTGCTTTTATTTTTGTTTTGGCAGCTTCCGCTCCAAATTCAGGTTTCCTCGATGGCGAGACAACACAGAATGCATTGCTCTGTTGTCAGGATCATGAATTACTGCTGTATTGATGACACTGGAACAGTGTGATATGAATATCTTTCTGCGAATAAATACAGTGTAAGCCCCATATTTCTTGTTGTTCATTAGAATGACCTGAATCACTAAAGCGAGAACATTCCTATATCAGAAAATTCTTCTCCTTAGAATTCCACTGTTCCTTTATTGCAAGAGAAATTAGATTATCAGTTGGTACCATCAACCTTGCAATCATGTTTATACTAAAAAAAGAAAACACATATTAATTCTCATCAAATTCATATTATGGAAAATGACTAATGATTCCACCTCTATTACTCCATAGATAATAGAATCTACCTCCTAGGGTTTGGGGGAGATATAAGTGGGGTAATATATAAAAAGTGGTTAAGCACTTTCTCTTAACACGTAATTGGCACTTACTAAATATTCCTGTAATGGTTAATTATAGGAGGATTAACAGAAACCCAGATTTCTGGTAAAGCATTATTTCTAAGTATGTCTGAGAGTGTTTCTGGAAGAGATCGGCATTTGAATCCATCCCCCACATCCTCAGACCTTTGACCTTAAACTGAGAGTTCAAGTGATCATGCCATCCCTAGTTCTGGGGGCACTGGACTTGGACTAAACTATGCCATTGGCTTCCCTGGCTCTCCAGCCTACACATAGCCTCTCATGGGACTACTCAGCCTCCATAATCACATGAGCCAATTTCCTGACTAACTCCTTCATCATCTACCTATCTACCTACCTGTACTGTTGGACCTCTCACTCTTGGGAACCCTAATTATTGCAGTTCCCTTTCCTTAGTATATTTTGTCTCTATTAGATAGCTATTGCCCTATTTGGATCTAACACTCCAATTTTTATTTGAAAAACATTTTTTAAGTTTATTATTTCTCCCATTAGGAAGAAATACAGAGAGAGAGCACACCAACAGAGTCTTGATGTTGTTATACACACACACACACACACACACACACCTCCAGCTCTAACTGGTCTTCAGTCATGAGCAAGAAAGTGTCCAGTGTACTCTGGGAGGTCTCTGGACTTGAATGGGGAACCTTCCCATGTGGGTTTGCCTCACAGAATGTTGTATTTTACAGCTGTTCTATCTCCTTACCAGAAGCCCAGGCATCTAGACTCAAGCTGGATAGCTACATCCCAGGAGTTGACTACAAAGTGGGGAACCAAGGCAAGTGTTCTGAGATGAAAAGTCAAACTGTTTCACCAATCTAAAGAAGTCAGGTAGGGTGAGAGAACACAAGTACAAGTTCATCAGAGCGAACCAGAGAAAGCAGATCTGATAGGAGACAAAGTAGAAACAGAGAAGGCAGAGCCTGGAGGAATTCCTCAGCCTATATGGGCAGGAGGGCAGGGACACTCATAATGTTCCTTTGAAACAGGAATTATTAACCATCTTTCACAGATGAGGTTCAGACAAGTGAGGTGTCTTGCCCAAGATCATATAGCTAGTAAGAAATAGAAATAAGACTGGATCCAAGCCTTCTAACATCCAATTCATGATGCAAGCTTCAGACAATTAACCCCAGCTTGTCCTCTCCACTTTCTCTGCTCTCGGCAAATCTATGTGCCTGTTGATAAGCAAGAAAGAAGCCAACTAAGCCAAGATATTCATGTTTCTACTAAGCTGGGACCATACTCAGAATTCCTAACTTCTGATAACTGTGTCTACTCTGTGTCTATTTAAAATAGTGTTTGAGTCTTCACTGTCCCTGAGTCCTGGAGCCTGGGTTGGGTGCATTACACCAGTGTCCTCACTGCCCCCATATGTCCCCTTCATTGGCATTTGTCACAGTGTGTTGCAGTGTTCATTCCCTTATCTGCGTTCCCTGTTTGTCTACAAATCAATGAGACCAGAGACTATGACTATTTGAAACTCACTGATAGTCCCCAAGGCCTAGCACAGAGCCCGGCACACGGTAGGAGCTTAATAAATATTTATCAAATTAATGAGTGAATGGATGATCAAATAGCACCTCTCATGCTGAGCTAGAATTCCCAGCTGTACTAACATTATTCATTCTCCCCCTAGATTTTTTGATTTCCCATGATAGCAGGCACTCTAACAGCCAGAATCTCCAGGAGTATTGTCCTCATTGCCCAGTCTCTGAAACAGAGTAGACACTGAACACTTATATTTATGGGATGCATCCATGAGAGAAAAATGTCTATAGCTATGCCACTTTTTATTTTTTTTTACCAATTCTATAACTACATTCTATACCTAGAGCACATTGTGTTGTTTTTGTTTGTTTGTTTGCTTGTTTTTTGTTTTGTTTTGTTTTGTTTTGTCAGAGGGCACATACACTAGCCAGGGGATGGGGAACAAGAAAGCACCCCCCCCCCATGGAATATGGTCACACCACAATCCCTTCCCCTCCATTTCTCCCTCCTTTTGGGATTTGGGACATGCATGCACATGTGCTTTGCATTTTTCAAGCTGTCGGGTCTAGGACTCAAATCACATGGTTGGCCATGTGGGATCCAGCCATCTTAACCACCAGGCCATGATGGGCTGGCCCTAGAGTAGGTTTTTGGAAAATCAAGCCTATTCATATCACCTTACTTCTTTAAACTCTTTAATGACTGCTTTTAGTGTCCAGATAATAAGACTCCTAAACTCACCTACAGAGAGTCCTGCCTGAACCACTGACTAGAATAGGGCAGGACAGGATGGCCCACTATTTGGGGGTTGTAAACTCCTGAGAATTTGATGAACACTATGACCCCTCTCTCCAGAAAAAAAAAAAAAAAATCATATACTTATGAGCATTTGCTTTTATAAAGTCGATAGACCCTCTGATGTCCAATCTCAGACCCTCCTGAGACCCCGAACCTCAGGTTAGAGGCATTTAAGTGGCCCACCAAGTCTGCCTTCAGAGTGAGGAGAGCGGTCTGCACTGCTAAGCACCTTTCCACAGCTCCTCAAGTACATGGAAACCCACCCCCACCAAGTGCCAGCTCTCTGTTAGTTAGCAATTCAGAATGACTTTTCAGAGCAATCCCTCAGTCTCCCATGATACTTGTCTGACAACCCCTTAATCTTGGCAAGAGCTGCATTAAACCAACCTGTCATCATCGTTGTCGCACGCAGTGGCAGCTCACAGAGACACACGCTCACTGAGAACCAGACTCTTCAATCCGTTAAAAGAAATTACAATTTCAGGAGCCTGTTGCTCCACAACCAGCACTCAGGAATAGACAGACAAGGCATGCCAAGAGGTACCAGGCCAAATTCAGGCTGGAGGTGAGTTACTGCTCTCCTAGGGGCTGTCAGGGGTCTGGAATGTTTAAACAATCACTGCTTTCAAAATGCAGGTCTCTGTCCCATTGGATTAAAACAAAGGAACGGAACCATGATATAAAAACATGTTAAAGGAAATATGCTGAGAATGAGATTCATTTTGACAAATTCAAAGAGCCCTATTGTTACCGTGGTTCTAAAAAGGTTTCTTCAGTTATTTTTGTGACCGATGAATTTTGATTATTTTTAGAAAGAAAAAAATAAAGTCATATCTAGCTTACAACCCCAGATATTTTAGAAACTTCAAGGCAAAATAAAAACAAGAATAATAAAAAGACATGATTGGTGGGGCTGGCCAAGTGGGATGGTAGTTAAGGGCACTGGACTCTCACATGACCAACTGTGGTTCAAGTCCCGGACCTGGTGGCTTGCTTTCCCGCTTTCCCTCTTTCTCTCTTGCTCTCTCACTCTGGCCCTCTCTGGCCAAATTTTAAAAATTAATTAATTAATTAATTAAAAGTTAAATAAATAATTCATTTTAAAAAAAGACATGATTGAGACCAGCAGATAGTGTGATGGTTAAAGAACTAGATTCCCAGCACGGCTGCCTGCCATTCAAATCCCAAACTTTGTGGTTTGCTTCCTTACTCTCCCTCCCTCTCTCTCTCTCTGTCTCTCTCTGGTGAGTTCATGTTCCCTACAGCAAAAATTAAAAACTAATTATAATAAATTAAATAATTCTTAAAAAAAAAGACATTGATCAAAAGGCACGTATGGTCAAATCCTTCTTTGGAGATAAACCTTTTACAAACTCCATATTTTTCTTCAGTTGATAATATTCCTTTTTTTGTGTATTCCCTCATATTCTTCTCATATTGCCCAAGTACAGAGTTAAGGTAAGTTACAGTGCCTCTCTAGACCCTAGCTCTGCAGCTCTGAGACCTTCTCTAAGTAGTTGGGAAGACTGATAAACTCTATAGTTTATTGGATTATTATTGCAGTTGTAAACTAACATTTTTGATTCACATTTTTAAAGCTTATTTATTTTGCTTCACATTTTAAAGGTCATTTATTCCATGACCAAAAAAGGAAAAGAGAGAGAGATCCCAACAATGTCTTGATACTGTGATTCAAATCCAGCTTCAGCCAGCCCCACACAGTAAGCACATGTATGCCTCAAGTACAGGGAAGCAGGGAGGTCTTCAGACATGAGTCAGGACCTTCCCATGTGGGCCATGCACAGTATGTCATTTTGCTGCTCTGCCATTATCCAGCCCCCTACAGTAACATTTTTAGATCCTGTATCAATGCTAAGCACTTTCAAATCCTTTATTCAGATATTTACTGAGAATCTACTGTGTTAGAAGGACTGCAGAATTGGCCCTATTCTCGGCCCTTCTACCTTGGACACAGTGACCTGTACTGCCCCTTGACTCTGTGTTTGGCCAGGTGACTTATTTTGATTAGTGGGATGTTAGCAGGTATAAAATAAGAAGAACCATGGGGGGTGGGGGGAGATTTGTACATTCCAAGTGCACTCTGGTAGCCCTACCATTACCACGAGAATATGCCCAGGCTAGTCTTCTGCAGGGAGAGAGATATGAAGCAAAACAAGTGGCCTAGGTGCCACAGATAATAACCAGTTGACCCTCAGACCCTTGAGCAATCCCAGACAGGGTCAGCAGACCTACCTAGCAAACCTCCAAATGACCCTTGACATGTGAACAATAAATTGACATTTTATATCACTACAGTTCTGTAGATAGTTGTTACACAGCATTTTAACAATAGGTAACTCGTAGGCCAGTTACGTTCTAAGCACTATTCTAAAACATATCATACAGCAGTAAACGAAATGGACAAGACCCTGTCCCTTACATTCCAGATTACATTGCCTAATTCAAAATGGATAGCAACTTTATAAAATAAGCTACTTTCCCACTTACACACGAGGAAAGTAAGGGAAAG
>NW_006203646.1:3903729-3910855 GCF_000334495.1 Tupaia belangeri chinensis
TCAATGATTGCCAAAGGCACTATAGCAGGAAAATGGAACTGGGGTTCATCTCAGTATATGACACAGTGGGTAAGTCACTTACCTCCAGTCAGCCATGGTTCCTGCATATGAAGGATAGAAATCATAATTCATATCACATGAATTCACATGAGGATTAAATGAGATCACTTAGTGGAGGGCTTTGGCACATAGAAAACTCAAGAAAGTTTTGCTGTAAATGATACCTCTGTTCCCACACTCATGGTTGTTGTTACTGATTGATCCTATCTGAATCCAGAGCCTGATTATTTAAACTGTTTGTTGTTATTTTGTTACACTAGACTAGTTCCCTGCCCTTTCTACCTAGTCAGTGTGTAAATAGAACTGATTGGTAAATGTCACTGCTTCTTTTTATAAGGAAAAGAAAATGCTTAGAAAATATTTAGATTGGGCCAGCAGGTGGCATGGTGGTTAAAGGTGCTGAGCTCCCCTCTGGCCAATGGCAGTCTGAGTCCTAGACCTGGCAGCGTAAAAATCACCCCAGGCACATGTGTGTGCATGCCCAAAATCCCAGGAGGAGAATGAAGAAGAACAGATTGTGATGTGACCATCCCCTTCCAGGGGGTGATTTCTCACTTTCCCTATCATTGTCCCTCACTATCTCTGTCTCTCTGCAGTGAGCACACATGCCCTATGGTAAAAAAAAAAAAAAAAAAAAAAAAAACTAAAAAAGAAAATAGAAAATCTTCAGATCAACTTCAATAGCCTTTATCACTCTGAACCCCACAGGAGAGCACAGCATGCCTGATAAATTCACTCTGGAGGGGTTATTACACTTTTGGGCTAGAGAGACAGACATGTCTAAAGGAAGAAACAATTACATAACTTGCAGGGCCTAGTGCAAACAGAAAATACTGAGCCCCTTGTTCAAATGTTAGTAAGAATTATGAAATACTGAACCAGCCTGTGGCCTTGTAGTTAAGGCTACTGGATCACACATGGGCAACTTAGCTGTTCAAGTTCTAGGCCCAGCAGTTTGAGAAACAATCCAAGCATATGTGCATGTGTGCCCAAAATCCTGAAAGGAAGGAGAATTGGAAGAGAAGGGATTGCAGGTGAACAGTTTCCATGGGAACCTTTGTCCAGTGAGTACACACACCCTCTGGCAAAATTGAAAAAAAAAAAAAAAAGAAATCATGAAACATTTCACATCAGAGAATTGAGCTGAACCCTTCTAATTTACTACCTTTTTTGTCGAATTGTTTTTTGAAAAAAAATGAGATGAGAATTTTCAGTCCTTTAAATCGGTTATCAGTCAAAGACACTCATTAATAGTAGCATAAACTGTCACTGTTACTATTATGTGTTGGTTGAAGTAGTGAAAGGAATCTCAGTGATGTAAAGTCCTTTAACTTCAAAAGTTTGCTTGGGGGACCAGCAGATGGTGTGGTGGTTAAGGCACTGGACATTCCCACATGGCTGACCGCAGTTCAAGTCCTGGACCTGGTGGCTTGCTTTCTCAATTTCCATCTCTCTATATATAAATATATGTGTCTCTCTATAGTTAAATTAAAATAAGTGACTGAATAAATAAATAAAATAAATAATTCTTTAAAAAAAATTTTGATTGGTCATTTTCCTATGGGTTTTCATACATAGCTCAGAGAAGTGGCTAAGGCAGAGGCTTCTCCATCCCATAGGTAAAGAAAAGGCAGCTCAGAGAGTGTGTGTGGTTTTCCCAAGACTATAACCCAGGAATTGTTAAAGTCAGCTTGGAACATGAGATGCCCCAGCTGCATCTGGCTCTGATATTATAGAATTGCCAAGTGGAGCGCATTCACTTATTTGTTATAGTCAGTTTCCAGCTATTAAAATGACATTAAAGGAGCCAGCAAGTAGCATAGTGGTCAAAGCACCAGGCTCCCACATGGCCGACCATGTTTCAGATCCCAGACCCAGCAGCTTGAAACTCACTTCAGGCATGTGTCCAAAATCCTGAAAAGAGAATGGAGGTAAAGCAATTGCAGTGTGACCATCTCCCCCAAGGGGTGATTTCTCATTTTCTGTCTGTCTCTTCAGCAAGTGCACATACCCTATAGCAGAACTCTGTCAAAAAAATCAATAAAATTACATTAGGACTTACTTTACATAGAGATACACATCAGAGGCTCCCTATGTGTACCCCCAAGTCACTACTGCACCCCCCCATTCACATAATGCAATATTATCTTCTGAGCAAACCATAGACTATTCCAGAAAGCAGGGGCAGAAGAGGCCAGTAGATAATTAGTACATAACCCTGAAATAGGACAAGAGAATTTGAATCAGGCACTGCCTTTTAACAGTTTGTGCAAGCATTTATCCCAGATTATCTTAACCAGAGTGATGTTGATATTTGGGGCCAGAGCATTCTTTTTAAGGGAAGATATCCTGTGTATTGTAGGATGTTTAGTACCAATCCTGTCCTCCACTCAGTAGACTCCAGCAACATCAACGCCCCTCCAGTTGTGACAACCCAAAATGTCTTCAGACTTTCCCATAATCCCTTGGTGAAAGGGAGAGGAGAGCAGCAAAGTTGTCCCCAATGGCAATTGAAAACTGCTGTCTTAACTTTCTGAGCAGCAAAGCCCTCAACTGTAACATGGAGCTAACCATCAAAATCCCTAGTTAAAGAGTTTCTAAGGATTAAATGAGATAATCCTGTATTTGTGTGGCAAATGGTTAATATACTGTTAAAATTATAATATGTGACATCTATAAACAATATGCTATTACCATTGGAGTGCCTGCCAAGAAATGGATCTTTGCAAGAGCTCTATAAGCTTTGGAATAGAAACCTCAATTCAATAAACCCATATTGGGGATCTATTTCTAAAGATATTTTGTCAGGTCCTGGGAGTTAAAGGTCAGATAAGATTTAACCTCCACCTCAAGGAGCTCCCAACCTAGTGAGAAGCTCACAGATCATGCTCAGTTCCTGCCCTAGCTCGACCAATTATATGTGTGACTTAGGGCACACTAAGATCTCCAGATGACAACCCAGAACCTTCCCTGTGGGTCAGCCTCACAGAGCACTGCATTCTATTGAAGCACCACCATCTAGTCCTGGAGACTTGGTTCTTAACCCTTGTCTACATAGACTTTCTCCCAACACCATCCAACTTCCCGACTGGCTGTCCTCTTCTCCACACTGTCTACAACACAGACAATAAGTCCATAGCAGTCCCCAATGGAAAATGTTATTTCCTTCCCAGCAAACATTTGCAACCATCCAGGAAGTGATTAGGAGTTTGAGCCCTGAAGTCAGATGGACTTGGGCAGGTGATCTTGGTGTAGTGACTTCACTTCTCTCATCTGCCAGTTTATTCACCTACGTGATGGGTGAACCACCTACAACAATGGTGCCCACTTCACAGGGTTCTCAAGAGGATAAAATGAGATCATTCATGTAAAACACTAAACACCACAGACCGCCAGCACAAAGGAAGCACTCAATGCCCTGTCGCCATGGTGATGAAGGTGTTAAGAAGGGAGAGGCAAAGGCTGACCAAGAAGAGGAGAGGACAAAGCTCTCCATGGCCTGATCCCATAGCCATTTGAAGGCTGACACAGGAGGCCAAAACTGCCTCCTCATTCACCAGGCATAATCTGCAAGTCTTTCCACACCAAACCTCCTCTCTACTCCAGCCTCTCCCAAGCCAATTGCAACAGCTTTTCTAGGTTCTCGCCAAATGATTCAAATGGATTAAAATATGTATGTATATATTTATGCAGACAAGAAAGAGGAAAAGTGTAACTTCTAGTCAGCGCCTAAATTCCCAACCTCCAAAGCCCAGCTGGATAGCGGGAGTTCTAACAGAAAACAGCCGCACAATTAGCTGGAGTTCTGTAGCTGTCTGCTGCAGTCTGCTTACGCCGATGTCTCGATAGGTGGTCTCCCAGTTCATCAGTTCATAAATAAGTAATTTGAAATGTGTTCCTGAGGGAAATTTTCCTCCTGCTCTCCCCAACAGACTGTACTCATCAGTTTTCCCATTCTCCAGGTAGCTGCCGTCCTCATTTATAATGGCCAGAGGAACTACGCTGTTCTAATTCCTGCTTCATTACATTGTCTAATGCGAGTTTTTACCATCCTCACAACTCCACATTTCTTTATATTGATAAGAAAAAAAAACTTTGCATATATTATTTATTAGAACTTTGGAGGTAGCTTTGCTACAGGTCTAGATGGAATATTTTTACATGTGAAGCAAGACGGGCAAGTTAAGCTCTGGACAGAGGTTTGGAAATATTGATCAGCTCTCAAGTGACACATAAGTGTGCAATGGGAGGGTGTACACAAGCTCCAGGCCAACTATGCACACTGCACAAACCACGTACCCCAGACACACACACAGCTAAGCCTTCACCACCTATTTTACCTATTTTGCGTCAGTTCCTATCCTCGCCGTGCATTTTAGACTAGCTTATATTTTGTACACATTTTGATGCATTGTTCCAACGCTATATTTTTCCACTCAAGGAAATGCACAACCAGATCAAAAGCACCAGGTGACTTAGGAATACCAGGGTCCCCCACTGACGGAGCTAATGGAGTCACTAATTTGCCTGACCAATAAAACCAATGATTTCTATACTAAAAGCCTTTGAGTGAAGCCTCCAGGGCTTGCTCTGGGGTAATGGAGGGGGGCTAGTTTCCTCTTAGCCAATAACCTAATTATTTTTTAAAGCACTAACTGTACCTTTCATTATAATAATGCATATAATTGATTTTACTGATTATGTCTTTCATGGCATCTATTAGTCACTGGGAACTATATTTACTTCTTTTTGTTGTTTTTATGATTGTTTAGCTTTGGGGTCTCATAATAGGTAATTAATAAAATATGTTAATCTGAGAGTCGTTTCCCTAATGAGATCTCTAGAAATGCTTTTCTCTCCTGATAAAGGCATTCCTCAGAAGGCTTTTGTGGAAACAAAAGCTCTCCTGTGACATCCTGGTACAATCTGATACCTAAATTTGGGCTTATTCACTTGTTTTCTTAGCCTCTAAGCAGCCAGAGAATTTCATCAAAAGATTTTAAAAGTGAATGTCAGGGACTGTTCTTTTCTCCAGTCTGATTCCAATACCCACACCCAAAGAACAACCGTCCAGTTAGGACATTAATGAAGCTGACCCTGCAGCTATTGGAGGGCTCCTTAAGAGACTATCATTTAGAAGGAGTACATGATTGCTGGGATGCAAGAAAAGCACGATCAATGGGGTGAGATGAAGAAAAGGAAGAAACAAAGGAGATTAAACAAGGATGAATTTCATACTAGACATAATTTCCTGCACAGAACCCATTACCAAGTGGGGGAAAAAAATCTAGGCGCAGTCTCTCAGTCCAAGAAAATTGACCTCCATGCGAGGATGCCAGCACATTGGAAATCTCAGCTCATTTTCTGGGTTGCTAGTCAGACAGGCCCAAGGATGCCTGCAACACACAGTGGTGCTTACAGCTGAGGATGATCCAGAAGCAGATCTGGCTCCTCTGCAGTAGGTCTGCACCTGCAACATGGTGACCTGGGTTATGTCATTTCTTCTCTCCGCACCATGCTCCCTTTCATTTTTAAGATGGAGAGTGGACAATAGCCACCCTCAGGCCCAGATTGGTGGCATAGTCAGTAGCAATCTGAATTTCAATGCTGGAAGCCACATGGCCAAGCACAGGTTTGGATATCCGGGTTGGCCTGAAAATATACCAGGCACAAGTGCATGTGCACAAGATTCTGACAAGCTAGAAGAGGAAAAGAGGATCACAGCATGACAAGATACTGTTTGAGGGTGTTTCTCTCTCTTTCTCTCTCCCTCTCTCTCTCATGCATGTGCACACAGTCTCCATGATGAATAATAAATACCTTTCCTGAAAAAAAATTGAGAGGACTGAGAGAGACATGCCTCTAATGAAAGACCACAGTGTTGGGCACATACCAAGGAGTCTCAGCCTCAGCACAACTGGTATTTGGGGGCAGACAGTTCTTTTTTTTTTTTTTTTTTGGGGAGACAGAGAAACAGAAAGCAAGAAATCACCCCCCCAGGGGGAATGGTCATGTTGCAATCCCTTCTCCTCCATTCTTCTCTCGGGATCTTGGGCATGCACGCACATGCACCCGGCGTGAGTTTTAGAAATGCTTTTCTCTCCTGATAAAGGCATTCCTCAGAAGGCTTTTGTGGAAACAAAAGCTCTCCTGTGACATCCTGGTACAATCTGATACCTAAATTTGGGCTTATTCACTTGTTTTCTTAGCCTCTAAGCAGCCAGAGAATTTCATCAAAAGATTTTAAAAGTGAATGTCAGGGACTGTTCTTTTCTCCAGTCTGATTCCAATACCCACACCCAAAGAACAACCGTCCAGTTAGGACATTAATGAAGCTGACCCTGCAGCTATTGGAGGGCTCCTTAAGAGACTATCATTTAGAAGGAGTACATGATTGCTGGGATGCAAGAAAAGCACGATCAATGGGGTGAGATGAAGAAAAGGAAGAAACAAAGGAGATTAAACAAGGATGAATTTCATACTAGACATAATTTCCTGCACAGAACCCATTACCAAGTGGGGGAAAAAAATCTAGGCGCAGTCTCTCAGTCCAAGAAAATTGACCTCCATGCGAGGATGCCAGCACATTGGAAATCTCAGCTCATTTTCTGGGTTGCTAGTCAGACAGGCCCAAGGATGCCTGCAACACACAGTGGTGCTTACAGCTGAGGATGATCCAGAAGCAGATCTGGCTCCTCTGCAGTAGGTCTGCACCTGCAACATGGTGACCTGGGTTATGTCATTTCTTCTCTCCGCACCATGCTCCCTTTCATTTTTAAGATGGAGAGTGGACAATAGCCACCCTCAGGCCCAGATTGGTGGCATAGTCAGTAGCAATCTGAATTTCAATGCTGGAAGCCACATGGCCAAGCACAGGTTTGGATATCCGGGTTGGCCTGAAAATATACCAGGCACAAGTGCATGTGCACAAGATTCTGACAAGCTAGAAGAGGAAAAGAGGATCACAGCATGACAAGATACTGTTTGAGGGTGTTTCTCTCTCTTTCTCTCTCCCTCTCTCTCTCATGCATGTGCACACAGTCTCCATGATGAATAATACACACCC
>NW_006203646.1:3911179-3927562 GCF_000334495.1 Tupaia belangeri chinensis
GTTGCAATCCCTTCTCCTCCATTCTTCTCTCGGGATCTTGGGCATGCACGCACATGCACCCGGCGTGAGTTTTAAGCCACCGGGTCCAGGACGCAAACCGCGGTCGACTACGTGGGAGTCCAACGACATAGCCATTATGCTAACTACTGGTTCCCAACAGTTCTTTGTTGGGGTAGGAGTTTGTGTTGCACTTCACACTCTGTTCAGTAGCATTGCTGCTGCTAGCCACAAGGTACCAATACCAGTCTTCCCCTCATAATTGTGAAAGCCAAAACTGTCTCTAGATATCAAGCTAATACCCTTTGGAGGACAGGGTAAATGCAGTGTCCATAACTGCCACTCCCAGAACCACCACCCTACACTAAAGACTCGGAGAATGCCAGCTTAGTATTGCAGTGATCTTTTCTGAGAATCAAGCAGCAACATAAAAATGCAGGTTGTTCCACAGTGAATTCCTCTAACTCTTGTTATCATCACAGGAAACAATTCCACACTTCAGTTTGAGTGAGTGTCTCCATTCACATGCAGAAACTTCTCCCCAGTCAAAGCTCAAATCTCTCCAACGTAGTCAAGTACCATTTGCCTGGAGCTAAACTGACTCCAGTGCCGAGTACACGACAAGAAATGCACACTATCGCACTTCTAGCCCCAAGTTCAGGCTCTTGGAGCAACAAGCCAAGCCTAAACCAAAGAGGTCACCAATAAGAAATGAACTATGTATGAATACAGCAATATGCATTTCATATAGATAAACTAAAGCTTCTGAGATACAAGCAAGGGAAAACTACAGTCAACTCCTTGCTAATTGAGAAAAAATTGGAACTTACGTAGCTCTTACTGCTAAAAAGCAGGGCATGAAAATTTGTCAAGCCCAAAGCAAACCTGTTCTTTGGAGTCCTGTGACGTATGACCGTCTCTGGAAATTCAGGCCTCAGATGCTTTGGTGACCTGGGCTGTTTCAAATTCAGATCATGATTCATTTGGAGTGGTCATATCTTTTACTTATTGAGAAAAGTAATTTTTTTTAAGTTTTTGTCTTAGGGCATGTGCACTCACCAGAGAGAGAGAGAGAAAGAGAGAGACAATGAGAAAATTGCCCCCCAATGAGGATGGTCATGCCACAATCCCTTCTCCATTCTCTGCTTGGGATTTTGGGCACACACACACATGTGTCTGGCATGATTTCAAGCTGCCAGGTCTGAGACTCAAACTGCTGTCGACCATATGGGAGTTCAGTGCCTTAACCACCATGCCACCTGTTGCCCCCAGGAAAAGTAAAGTTTGTCCATTGAGCACAGGCTATGTGAAAGACCTTTTCCATGTATGTCATCTCATTTAGCAAACTAGAGCCTGCCAGTTTTAGCAATCACTTCATTGCCTTGCTATAGAGAAAAAGAAACAGAAATCTGGATTTGTATGCAAACATATTCACAAGAAAATACTGCATACTTAATAAAATAGAAAACCATATAAATACGAAAATAATCAAAGACAGTTGCTCAAGTTTGTTTTCACACAGCCCTCTCACGCACACAGTCAAAAATAAGTACCTGATGACACTCAGAGTCATAAACTGGATTTCCCAATAAGCAGAAAAACATGTGTCTGAGGTGCCAGTAAGCCAGGGTATCCAAATAAAAATTTAAATAGAACTTGCTATCCGAAAATGTTCCGAGTCACCATAGGAAAAATTAATTCTTTATCATACTTCCTTACACCAATCTTACAATTTGCATTGTTCTTATTTTATTAGTCATACATCGCTTCATGATGGGGATACTTTGTGAGAAATGCACAGTTAGGTGAATTGTGTGAGAAGCATAGAGTGCACCTACAAAACCTGGGAAGTATAGCCTACACACCTGGGCCAGACAGTATTTATGGTCCATAGTTGAACAAAATATCGCCATGCAATGCATGACAATACCTATAATGAGGGTCCGGAGAAGTCACCAGAATTTTTTTCAGGTATTCAGGTCTTCTTTTTTTTAGAGAGGTATTTTTGCTATAGGGTGCATGTACTAGCCAGAGAGAGAGAGAGAGAGAAAGCAAGAAATCATCCCTCAGGGGGATGGCCATGCTGCAAACCCTTCAATTCCATTCTCCTCTTGGGATTTTGGGCACACATACACACACTTCTGGTATGAGTTTCAAACCACCAGTTCCGGGACTCAAACCATGGTCGACCATATAGGAGTCCAGTACCCCAACCACTATGCCACCTGCTGGTTCCCAGATACTAAGGTCTTAACTGAGCCCTGAGGTATACCCAAACATTCACATCCAACTGATGAAATATAGAAACCCACGTGTGCTGATACTGGTACCCCTCAGCATGGGATGATGCAAGGGGATTTGATCTAGAAGCCAGGGGACCTGGATTCTAATCCCAGTTTTTACTTACTCCCCACTGATACCTTGTTCAGATCTCAGTTTCCCAATCGTTAAAGAAACAAGCTAGATGGTAGAATAGATATGGTTTCCTGTATCTTCACTTTACCTCTGACTGCCTTTGAATCTCACCCCTTGCCAAGGTCATCCACAGCTGGTGTCAGACAGATACAGAACTAGAGGTAGTTTTGCCTTCTAGTTCAAGGCCTTTCCACAAAGGTGAACCTGTACACGGTGCCGGAGCCCTGTTCCTCCTCCCCACCGCCATCTCCTCATTGCTATGCGTCGCCTCACTGCCTGAGCAGCCCATCCACAACCCCCTCTCCACCCCCGACAGCTTGCGCTGCAGGTAGTGCAGGAAGAGATAGCAATGGGGAAAGAGAGTCTGGCACATTGAAGGGGTTACTTTGCCCGGGGACCCCTTTATCTGAAGTTGTCCTCAAAAGTGGAAATGAGTTGATTTGCATTTTCTCACTGAAGCATGCAGAGTAGCTGAGGAGTGTTTCTCGTTACTGAGTACCGTCTTCTCTGGTTTGCCCTGAGGCCTTCTCTGGGGCCGGAGCAGCTCTGAAAACACCTGTATGCTGCCCATTTAAATACATGCTTCAGACAAATCTTTTTGGGGTTTCAAAAGGGAAAGACAAATGCTTTTCCTCCCTAGCATACATTATCCTTCCTGTGAATGCTGAAGGCAGAAATTAACTCTCTTCGGACTGCTTTGTCCCAAATCTACCTATCCAGGCAGTGTCTACATTCCATGTTAGTGGCCTGGCATTACCGGCTTTCTCGTTCATTGATTCAGCAAGTGTTGACTGTATCGGCCCCACACAGCCTACAGAGACAATTTGGACACACCACTTCCAGTCTAGCTCAGGAGATAGTATGGCCAGGTGTTATCTGGGGATCTCACTGCATCTCAGAAATGGGCTTGGACAATTATAAGATCTGTTTGAATGCACAGTTCTCCCCACGATGTCTATAGATGCCCAGTCTTCTTCTCTTCTCCCACAACTAAGCCAGCTGCCTTGCCTGAACACAGATACCTCATGACTTTGATAACTTTGCTCAAGAACTGAGGGAGCAGAGAGGGATCACCCCCCACCATCAGGGTGGCCCTCCATCTCCCTCTCCATCAGTTCCCAAAGCCTGGGCTCTCCAAGAAGTGTCCCATCTTCCCATGTTCCTTTCTCTTTGAATATAGCCAACACTCCACCTACCCCAACTTGCTAGAGACTTCCAACAGACCAGTCTCCCTTCTCTGGTCTCCTGGAAATTGGAAAAAGTTTGTGTCATGCTTTACTGAACAAAAATATAAGTGGGAAAGTGTAAGAAGCCATAAAAGTATGTCTGGCCCCAGACAGACAATTAATATAGGTATTGAATGAACAGATTTGTTGAAGAAGGTTAGGAAAAGATTATGGTGGTCCATGGAGGGAAAGAATGTTCCATACAGAATTAAAGAAGGAAGGCTTTTCTCCAAAAGAGCATGGTAGCACATGAGCAGGCAATGTCTCCCATCACCTAGACCTTGGTGATCCTCAGCTTGGTAAGATTCTTTTCCTCTTTGCTCCTTTAGGCTATCTGCCCAGCTCTGTGCAAAAGACCAGGAGATAAAAGGATTTTTTAATGATTTATTTTGAATTCATTCACTGAACACCATCACAGCATACAAGATGCAGTTTCCCATCCAGAATACACTATATAGTGGCTCAGTCATACATGTTATCATCACAAAGAACTTTCCATGTCTTGTTTCATAGATATAGATATAGATATAGATATAGATATAGATATAGATATAGATATAGATATAGATATATATCCCCATGTCTCACCCTCTGCCATACCCCACCCTCCTCCCACACTATCTCTGGTATCTGCAGTTGCTTTCCATTCCTTTTTTTCCTCCCACATTTCATTGGTTACCAAATATATTAATTGATCTAACTACTTTCAGTAGCAAGTTCAGCTAATATATAAATATCTGTGAAAAGAGGTTTGACTTTAGGCATGAAACTGTGAGTAGAATGAATATAATATACCTAGTTGAGGCTATATAGCTTACTGTGGTCATTAAATAGGTCTTTTTTAATACTTTTTTTATTATTTCAAGCAAGGCAGTTTTAGCTTTAATAAATCAAAATCAAAAAATGTTAAGAGATCTTTGCTAAAGACTTAAAGCCAGGGATTTTGAAAGCTTGAACACAGGACCCAGGACCTATCCTAAAGAACCCAAGCAAGAAAAATGTCAAAATTCATCTACTCCGATCCTTTCAGCTCGCAAAGAAGTAGACAAATGTTTCAAGGTCATGCAGCGTGTGAGTGGGCCGACTTACCCCACGTTCTTTCCTCTATGGCACAGGAGTCCAGGCTGCAGATGTGCTTCACGTGGCCTATACAGTGTTTGCTGGGGGGGGGGGGGGTTTTTTTTTTTTTTTTTTTGGGGGGTTTTTGTTTTTGGTATAGGGCACAGATGCTCACTGGAGAGACCAGAGAGACAGAAAGCAAGAAATCATCTCCTCCCCCTCCCCAGGGATGGCCACACGACAATCTTTTCTCCTCCATTCTCTTCTCAGGATTTTGAACACGTGTGCATATGCACCCAGCATGAGTGTTAAGCCACTGGGTCTGGGACTCAAACTGCTGTTGACTACATGGGAGTTTAGCAACATAACCATTATACCATCTGCTGGTCCCATGTTTTCTGGTTTTTGTTTTCCCTATTCTTTTTTATTGGCAGAGGGTGTGTGCACTCCCGCACGTGCATACATGTGCACATGAGAGAGAGAGAGAGAGAGAGAGAGAGAAAGAAGAGAGACGTAACACTTTCCCCCAGTGGGACATGGTCATAAGGCAATCCTTTCTCTTCCATTTCTCTGGCCTGTCAGAACTTGAGACATTCATACATACACCCACATATTGGTGTGTGTTTTTTTAATCCACTAGGGCCAGAATTCGAATTATAATCTGCCATGTGGGATCAGGCTCCCTATACACAGCACTAAATTCCTGTGCTAAGGGACTGGGCTCCCTCTTAATTTGAATGAGTAATCAACATTTTAAAATCAAGAAACTGCACATAATATCTCAGAAAACTCAAACTTCTGCCAACCCTGAACTCATGGCCCTGCCCCGCAGTGATGGGCTGGAGCTGGTGGCTCTGGTGTCTGTTCCCACAGTCCCCTTCACTCCCTGCTGTCTCACAACCCATGACCCAGTTCACTCACCTCCATCAGAGTCATGGCCCCTACAGGCCTTCAGACTGGTAGCTCCTGCTCCTGGCCAAGGAAACACCACCTATAGTCACTACCCTTGGGTGACTCTGTGTGTGATGGGACTCTAGAAGGACCAAGAAATTCAGAAATCCCCCTGTTCTCCCCATTAAAAACAAATAATAGGGACCAGCAGTTAGCGTAATGCTATGTCGCTGGACTCCCACGTAGTCGACCACAGTTCGAGTCCCGGACCTGGTGGCGTAAACTCACGCCAGGCGCGTGTGCGTGCGTGCCCAAGATCCCGAGAGGAGAAAGGAGGAGAAAGGATTGTGGCATGGCCATCCCCTCTTGGGGGTGATTTCTCACTTCCTGTCTCTATGTCTCTCTCTGTCTCTCTGGTGAGTGCACGCACCCTATAGCAAAAAGCCTCTCTCCCCACCCCCCAAAAAAATGAATAATAAGAGTAATAAATAGCAGGCAAACAAACCAACCCAATGTCATTCCCCTTTCATCTGCCTCTACCTGAAATCCCACCATGTCTTGAGGAAGTATTGGCCTCTTCAAGGGGCTTGCCTTAGAAAGCTAGGCACACACATTCACCTATTTTAACATTTTGACGGATGGTCATTCTCGACAGTAGGAATCCTCAGATCCTCTGCACACATGCACACGTGTGCATGCGCGCACGCGCACACACACACATTCCCTGTACAAAACACAACACGCATCTCTCTCCCTCATTTTTTCTCTCTCTCTCAAAATTAGTCACATACCTAACTTTGGTGAAATCTGATTCCATAAGCTAAAACAAAAACTTCTTAAAAACGGAAGGAATGTTTGTAGGACAAAAACATGGAGAAAATTTACCTCTTTGAAGATGAAACAGTGACCGTCTCCTCTAACAGATCAGAGAGAGCGTGAACCAAAGGAAAAGGCTCTGAGTAGGGACACTGCGTGTCGCTCGTGTGAGTGTGCAGCTGCTGAGAGGCAAAGGGATACGAACACGGGCAGACAGAAAGTGAGAAAAATGTCACGTTAGCGAGGATCACTTTGCCGTGCTATTAAGAGCACGGGTGGGAAAATACCAAAATGCTACGTCCAAAATCTTAATGAGTTTTCTTCTTTTCCCTTGTTTCCGTCGTGAGTTCCAGGAAATGCGAGAAACATGCCGTAAAGAATATTTCTTTTTAAATGGCATGTAGTTGGCCTCTATGAGGATCCTGTTTTCTGGCTTCATTTTAATTAGGAAAGGCGAGAAAGTTTCAAATGTTCCCCCTTCCCCGTGTCCTCAGTGAGAATTTCAGAGAACTGGCAACCAACACGATTTCGACAGAGTGAACTTGTTTCTCTCAGAGCATTCCTCCAATCCCCAGACAATACCCCTCATTCCTCCCACATTAACTAACACACACAACTTTCTCCCTCCCACCCTCCGCCAGCCCACACTTCTTCTCTCCAAAACCTATAACATAATTGTGAAGGCTAATTATCAAATAATGCTTAAGCCTTTGGGAGCAAGATGGGGGGGGGAGGTTCTAGAAATGTTTTTAAAAGTCCCCGGGCTGCAATAGAAACGTGATTAACTGAAATAAGAATGCTTGCTGAAAAGTTTCAAAACCAAAGATAGTTTTCAAATGTTTTAGACATATGTGTGGTTATTATACACATACCTATGTAATAATTTATATATGTACACATATAAAACG
Source organism: Tupaia belangeri chinensis (assembly GCF_000334495.1). NCBI lineage: Eukaryota > Metazoa > Chordata > Mammalia > Scandentia > Tupaiidae > Tupaia > Tupaia belangeri. Next base: position 3,918,492 of record NW_006203646.1, read on the forward strand.
ATGAATTGGTTTTTTTTAATAGGTCATAGACATTTCCTGGCATTTTAGGGAAAGTCCCTTGAAGAGAGAAATAATTTAAAGTTGAATTAATCTTTTTCCTGATACTGGGAGATCCACTGGGGTTTCTCCCCTGAGAGAGGTCCCTTCCGCTGGCTCTGGAAGGAGGGAGGAGAAAGCTGCTGGGAGTAAGAGGGCAAGAGAAATCTGGACCATAGAATTCTCCTCCTGGCCCGAACATGAGCAGATAGGGCCTGACAGATGTAGTCTTTATCATGGAATAAAACAGGCTCACGGTGGTGTGCCGCACACATGAATGTCACATTTTATAAATTGCCATATTGCCACCTTGCATGCTGCAGTGAGCAGAGCTGAGTAGACCAGGAGGCTGAGCAGCGACTCGTCCTCCCCTCCCCGGGCCCCCTCAACTGCAGGCTCCGGCACTGGTTTTCTGCCTGCATCCTCAGAGAGGAAGAAACCCCAGCCCTGGATGCACCTGTGAGTAGGGCCAAGCCATCAGCTGTGATGCGTGAGAGTTAAAAATAGCACCATGGCTGGTCAGATTTCAACTGTCCTGGGACTCTGGGCAGTTACAGAGCAGAGGGGCTGCCAGGAGGGGGAGGAGAGGGAGGAGGGAGTTTCAGAGAAAGCGTGAATAATAACTATGCATGGCCTCTCATGCAAAGAGCTGCAGAGCAGAAATGAGTATGCCTTACTTCTGCTTCGATAGAAAACAAGCCTGCAGTGCTAACTCTGCATCCAACAAGCCTTCTAATGGGAAAGAGCTCATTCTTGAACCCTGGCTCAAAAAAGCCAGAGAATGGGGTCAGCAGGTGCTGGAGGGGTTAAGGTGCTGGATCTCACATGGCTGACTCTGTGGTTAGAGTTCCAGACCTGGGAGACTGACAAACAAGCTGGGCATGTGTGCATGTGTGCCCAAAATCCTAGGAGGAGAATGGATTGTGACATGGCCATCCCCACTCAGGGCTGATTTCTCTCTCTCTCTCTGTCTCTCTGTCAAATTAAAAAAAGCCAGAGAGTTTAAGACACAAGACACAATGCATAGGTGACTGGCTATTCCATGAGGATCAGTTCTGGGCTTAATCCCAGAGGAAATAGTATATATGACCTACAGGGGCTTACTTTCTAATTGAAGAGCGAGTGTTACTGATTGTCCTCCCCTCTCACCCCACGTAGACCTCTTGCCTCGCTCCAGAAACTGACACATGGGAAAGTCTGGGCTAGCGCAGTCAGTGGGACTTCTCCTCCCCCACTTACTGGGTGAGGCCTGAGTCAGCTATGGTTGGGACTCATGACACCCTTTAATTTGTTCTTTCTGATGTTGTGATGCCACACCATCCGAATTACATACATTGACCTGTCAGGTGTCCCAGGTCCTCACAGTCATGGGAAAATTAGGACATATCTTCCCAGACAAATTTTTCTTTTGGTACCAGAAAATGAGACAGAAATATTATTCTCATTATTAGTAAACAAGCAGTAATGTAAACTAGAAAATTAACAGGGCTTTAAGATAAAATATTGGTTTTTAATGAACCTACAAGCTTACAGGAGCTATTTTAAGCTTCAACCCTATTATGTTCTTAGAAATGCGTTTACTCCCTCTGTTATTAGGGATTCATTGGTAAAAAGAGTTTGTGCGTGTAGTAGGCCTAAATAGTGGTCCCAAAAGATATCCATATCCTCACTCCCAGAATCTGTGAACATTATCTTAAATGACAAAGGATTTTGCCAATGTGGTTAAGTAAAGATTTTCAAATATTATCCTGGATGTTCTACATAAGCCCCATAGGTAACTACAAGTATCCTTATAAGGAGAAAACATGGGGAGAGTTGACTAATCGAGGAGAAGCTGATGTGATGATGCTGGCAGAGACTGGAGGATGTCATTGAAGATAAAAAAAGGGGCCACATACAAAGAATTACAGACAGCCACTAGAAGCTGAAAACAGCAGAGGAACAAGTTCTATCCCTAGAACCTCAGAAAGAACCCTGCCAACACCTTGACTAAGCTAGCCCAGAGAAACTGATTTTGGACTTCAGACCTTCAGAACTGTAAGAGAATAAATTTATATTGTGTTAAGTCACTAAATGTGTGATAAGTTGTTACAGCAGCAACAGAAAACAGATACACTTCAGAAATAGGAGTCCAGGTCCCTGGGATCAGCAACTTCATACTATTATTATAAATAATGAATCATTTTGCTATGAACTACAAAAGACATAGGTGTTATAGGATACTTATTTTTATCTCTTCTCCGTGAATAATTACTCCATTAAGCCACAAAACATGTTATACTGAGACTGCATCTCATGTATGTGCTTGTAACACATCCCCAGCTAGAAAACCATCCTTATCTTCACCACTTTAGGTTCTATGGCAAAATCAATAAAGAAAATATCTCTAAATAGGTATGTTTGATGAGTAGGTTTTCTGTTTCTCATAAGCTTTAGTAATTAGAAAATGCAAAAAAAAGATACTTTATCCCATAAAAGTAGGAAGTTCTTAGCTCCCATGACGGTCAGAGAGTCTTAGACTATATGAGGGGCTACACAATGACTTTTCCACTGTAAATGGATACTGTTCATTGTGGATTATAATTCAGCTTCTATAGTGCTCCCTAGTAAAGTGAAAATAATATAAAAAGCTATTGTCAGTCACTACCACAAGTTACATATCAGTTTTAAATTAGTCATACATTCACTCACACTTCTGATAAATTATCAAAAAAAACCTGAAACAATTGGAACTTACATTAATGAGAGTTAACTGGAAGATAATCAAAGAGGATCCAATACATGACTAACAAGAGACCCTGAAAAAGAAAACATGAGAACAGAGGAACCTCAGGGGAACAGAGAAAAATATCAAAAACTATACTTCAAGAAAGTTTTCCTAATACCAAAAAAAAAAAAAAAAAGAATTGGGGAAGTATATATTGAAAAGAATATACATGTACCTGAGAATATTAACTCAGAATGACCAAAGCCAAGATGTAGCCTAGAAAATTTATTATATCTAAAAGTAAAGTTTTAAATCTTGGGACATCTATAACTTTCCTTATATTACTTATAAGGAAAGTTAACTTATTCTTAGATTTTTTTGACAGCAATATTTTATGCCAAAAAAAATGGATAATATATTTAAGCTACTCAAGGAGAGAAAATGTGAACTAAGGATTTTATATCCAGAAAATCACAAACTGTTAATGATATGTAAAGGCTCAGAGAATGTTGTTCCCATGAGCCTTTCCTACGAAGTCTATTAAAGAACGAGTTTCAGATAGGTATCACTGGTGAATATTAGATATATAGTTACTTGTAGACAAAAGACTTGGGGTTAAAAGTAAGAGATTCTAGTATGGAATGGCTATATGATTTAAAATGCAAATTGGTACAACTGTAAAAATGGGGAGATGATTACCATATGCAAAAATGTTTTATCTGCTTTCAGTAGTCTTAATTCCTGTGATAGTACTAGTATTATTATTCTGAAAATGTTATATACATAAAGTAGAAAAAAAGCAAATGCTAATTATGCAATATTCTATTTCTAACATCCCTGTATTCTTAAGAACTATGCCTTCAAAATTTTCAGGTGAGTTAAAAAAAAAAAAAAAAGCTACCGAGGAAGGAAATATAGATGTTAAGTAAACACCCTGCAGATCTGAATCTGAATTGGAAATACATGTTTAAGGATGAACTTATGAGGTATTGTATAATCAGATATTTCCATTTAAAGGACTTAGGAACAAAGGTCAACCCAATAGCAAAGAGCATCTTTACATAATATGTATCTCAAATAATATTTCCATCGCACTAATCCAGAATTTCTTGGACTAATAGCTGATTTAGGGTCTGAGCTGAAAGTATCCATGATGAGTTTGGAACATGTTAACATGATGTCAGATGGAAGCTGTAAAAAACTACTAGGGTTTGAGATCAGCACATGGCATACTAGTTACATTGCAGGACTCCACACGGCCAACTGCCCTTCAAGTCTCAGATCCGGCAGCTTGAAACTCACTTTGGAACCTTGAGTGTGCGTGCCCCAAAACCCCAAGAGAATGGAGGAGAAGGGATTGCGGCGTAGTCATCACCCCAGGGGGAGATTTCTTGCTTTCTATTTCTCTCTGTCTCTCTGTCTCTCTAGCAAGTACATGTACTTTATAGAAAAAAAAATTCTCTAAAAATAACTATAGGATCATGTCAAAGGAATCAGGAAACACTATGAAGAATTTTCCACTGGCCAGAGATGTGAGTTTTGCAATAGATCAAAACCCATCAACTGTACCTAAATCCAAAAATTCATCATGATGTTGATATGTGTGTGTGTGTGTGTGTGTGTGTGTGTATTTATATACATATATATTGGTCATCAGAAAAGTCATGATGCATTTTTGCATTGAAAAATACCTCATGATTTTTCCAACCACCAAATAATTTTAAACATAAGCATAATGCAGTCAATAAATCATTCCTCACCCCCAGGGATAGTCATGCAGCAATCCCTCCTCCTCTATTCTCCTCTCGGGACTTTGGGTACACACACACATGTGCCCAATATGAATTTAAGTAGCCAGGTCTGGGAATGGAACCACAATCAACTACGTGGGAATCCAGTGACGCAACCATTATCCCTTCTGCTGTCCCCTAGGACATATATTTTTAAAATAATAACTGGTCACCATCTGAAGAAACAATGATCCTATTTTTTTATCTTGAAACTAGGTTAAAAACAAGAAAAAAATAAATACCTATCCTATTTTTCCCATATGAATTGTAGCACTGAGTAATAAAAGAGTAGATGAAAGAGTCACAAAAGCATCCCAAGTAATATATAAAAACAAAATATAGAATTAAACTGTTACTAGTTTTCAACCTTCAGTGAATTAATGGGTATAGATCTTGAGTATCTACTTCAGCTAATATCAGAAAAGAAAAATACAAGAAGTTTTCCTGCTAAAAAAAGATAAAAGACACAAGGCATAACTTCACATGTAACCTGGTTAAGGGATCAAATCTGTGTTGCAGGCATCCTCTTGATCCAGTTCTCATTTTGCAAGAAATGCAGAAAACAGAGGAACTTTTTGGCACTACACCATGAATGAGCAGTCAAAACTCCAGACTGCAGGAAACATGACAAATCAAATGGTCGTGGTGTGTCAGCAGATAAACCAGGGATAAGAAAGGAGTGGAGGGGGAAACCATAAATTAAAAGAGACCTAACGATCACATCAAGTTAAAAATATATGCATATGAGCAAAACTAAATCATAGAATTTAAGATAAATCGGTGGTAAAATCATAAATAAATGCAAGGAAGTGATTAATATAAAATCAGGATACTGTTTACCTTTTTAAAGGGAGTGTGTTGGGATGGGGTATGAGGGAAGTTATACAGGTAGCCAGAAATTCTCTTTCTTGATTGGGTTAATTGTTGTCATGGTATTTACCATACAATAATTTTTTTTGCTTTTATGTATTTATGTTTAATTTTAAAATAGAAACATCTTTTTTTATAAAAAGAGTCAATGAGGGCAAGCAAGGGGCTTAAGGTACTGGATTGGTGGTTAAGGTACTGGATTCCTACATGGCTGACTGCAGTTTGAGTCCCAAACCCAGCAGCCTAAAAATCACAACAAATTGATTAATTAATTAATTTTTGTTTTTTAAAGAGTCAACTAGGGGTCAACAGGTGGAATGGTCGTTAAGGTACTGAACTCCCACATGGTCAGCTGTGGTTCGAGTCCCAGACTTGTTCACGTGAAAATCACACTAGGCACACATACTTGTGCATGCTCAAAATCCCAGGAGGAGAATGGAAGAGAAGGGGTTGTGATCTGGTAATCCCTTAGGGGGTTATTTCTCATTTTTCCTCTCTCCGTCTCTTTAGAAAGAACACATGATCTATGGCAAAACCTAAATAAATAAATAAGTTAGCTTGTTAGTTAGTTAACTATAATGTTACTCATTTGTTTTTCATCTTTGGGTTAACTATTCGGTCTTAATACGAAGCTCTGTCCAAAGCAAAGGTGAAGTCTCCTTTGATTTCTGAAAGGACTAGGACATGATAACTATAGTGCCAAACCATGACCACTGAATTAAGCACAGAGTTGATCTCATTGAAATGCTTGTTGAATGACTCTATGAACTAGTTCGTAGATAATGCAGACATTCCATATTCTAAGTTATTCTGCATACTCGTACTAGCAACCTCTTGCTGGACAGAAACATTTTCAGGAGCTGTTACTTGTTGGAACAGCTTATGTTCCTCAACTTCACTGAATTCCTCAATTTCCTCAAATTCCAGCCTCTTTCCCATAAACTAGCACTAATCAACCTTTCCATTCTTACCCCTGCTGCTCTCTTGAACACTCCAAGTCAGCCAAACAGGCCTGCTTTTAGGTTTCTACTTCCTATCCTTTCTTATTCCTCTCCCCCGATGCCTTCTCTGTAGGCTTTTCCCTGTCTACTCCCATAAAGTGCTCATCCTTGAAGGCCTAGCTCTATTCTAATGTATTCCCTAAAGCCAAGTTTATTCCTCTGCCCCATTGTGCTTCCTCTTTCCTTTGAATTTTGACAGAGTCTATTGTCACTACTGGACACTGAGTTCATGCTTACACTGGTATTAGGAGAGAACTTTTTATCTTTATTTGTTTGGGTTCTACAAAATACTATTTCTTAACTCAGGATCTGTCACTGACACTTTCTCTGAAATTATTATAGAAAGCCTAACATGACATTTTGTACATAATTAAGATATGGATAGAAAAATAGGTCCAATTATCATATATTTTGGAGGATTCAGTGGGTATCGACAAACATAAAACATGTAAGTTTATATTTAATGACGTCAAAATTATAGGCTCTTACTTTGACCCTAGTAAAGTCACTGCTAGGGAATCTGGTCAATTATAGGGAGTTACAGACATTGAGCATCTGGAGGCCACCATGCCAAAATGAAAAGTAAAAAGAGGACCCTGAGCATGAATGGAAAAATACTACCCAGAAACTTTCTTTCACACAAACCTTTGTCCATGTCTAGATCTGTCTGCAGATTACATACCTAAATTTAAAAACTTTAAGCAAAAATCACAAAATACCACTATATGCTTAAAAGAAAAAAAAAGACACTACAAAGCCACATATGGCAACTTTGGGGTTTGACGAGACTAATTGGGTGATAGTTCTTTTTGGCCTAAAATCTATATTTGAACAATGATCATGAAAAAGTCAAAACCCTATTCCTCCATTAAAAGAAGAAAGGGGGAGGTTCCTAAAATATGTCCCAGAGAGCTCTGAGCTGAAAGATATGCCTACCCTGGTCCAAACGCTGGGCCTGCTGAGTAGCCCAATGTTCTGGTCACTCCCTCCAGCTAACCATGGGACTTCCCTCCTTTTGAAAAAAGGGCACAGAGGCAAGTCTGCAAGGTCCAACAGTTTGGAAAGGATAAATGAAAGGGAGTCTGTGATGTCAACCAAATAAACATATTAGAGATGGAAAGAATAGAAACTTCCAGAGCCAACCACCACTTTGTCCTTAGTGCTCAGGCATCTCCTTCAGGAAAGGTAGGAAGAAAACATGCCCCAACCTGGGCTGTTTGCCTCTGGTGTCCTGGGAACTCCTCCAGCGGCTTTCACACACAGCATTTTACTTAATTCCCATCCTTAACTTGCAGGAAAGGGTTTTCACCCCCATTTTCCTATGATGCAAATCAAGAGTCTGAGAGATTAAGCAACTTGGTGAAGTCCACCTATGGAGTCAGTGTCAGAAACAGGATTCAAACCCCATGTTTATTTACCTCCTAAACCCTTCCACTCCATGACTAGTGGAAAGGGAATGCATGTTGTAGCTGAACGGTCACCTCGTTATCATCTGCATTTCACAGAAGAAGAAATTGAGGCTAGGAAGGAGAAGTAACTTGCCCAAGATCACACAGTTGACTTCTGATTGGTTTTCAACTATAGACCGGGCGTTTCGATTTCCAGGTGGAAACTTGTATCCTTATCCAAGGTCTTGAAAGGAAAGCACACTCAAAACAGGGGCATGAAAGGGGAGTCTAATAAAAGGACTGTCCACATACAAGGACACATTTCAGGGAAGCAATAAAGGATGGTGAAGCATCCAAGGTACAGTAGCGTGGGGTGGGGGTGTGAGGAGGCATGGCCACACTTAAGCCTGGGGGACAGAGCCGGAGCCCTGACCCTAGAGAGCTCCAGGCAAGTCAACAGCTTTAGCTGTAGGAGGGCTCTGAACTTGGCTAGAGAAAGCCACTGCAGCCTAGAGCAGACAGCGAGAGACCCAAGGTCCTGACCTCTCCTTAGGCCCACTGACTTCCTACTGATGCCTCCCATCAGCTGAACCCTCCAGAAAACCAGGAGGTGAGGGATCGCCATGATGTAGTTCCTAGAGAGCCAGAGCAAGATGGTGAGAGGGGACAATGCCTGGAAAGGTAAATGAAGACTTCGGGGCACATTGCCACACAGGAATGCTTCTCTGCGCCTCAGTTCTTGGGAAGGGTCCTGCCTCAGCAGGTTCAAGACAACAAACACAATGGAAGTCTCACATTCCAGTGACTATGGGGCCAGTTTCTCACAGCTGCCCAAGATGGGGGTGTTACCCCAACCTGGTCAAGTCCCACTCTAATCACCAGGATCAAAGGTGTCACTTTAGGATTCTTCTGCTTGAGAACTCAGGTCTGCAGTGGTGTCGGAGAGGAGAGCTGCTGATGTTTCTGGTAAATGTGGGTATTTGAGAATAAAAATAGGAGAAAGGAAGAAAGCGAGGACAGACTTACACGTAGGCACAGCCTATCTGCTATTTACCGGTTCTTAGCAGCAAATGCCACTTTTACTATAGAGACAATCCTTCAGGCATCCTGGCAAGGCCAGGGCTCTTATCTATGCCCTTGGAGCAGGCACCCTCACCTTGCCCCTGCATTTCTCCCTGCACACGCGTACACGCAAATACACACACTCATTCTCTCTCTCTCTCTCTCTCACACACACACACACACACACACACACACACACACGGGGGGGGGGGCGATG
>NW_006203646.1:3927620-3999882 GCF_000334495.1 Tupaia belangeri chinensis
CCCCACACCCCCACCACAAACCCGCCGGGGGGGGGGGGAATGATGAGGGGTGCACGTACTGCACATGCCAGTCAGCTCTCAGGCCCAACCCAGCCTCCCAAGGCTGCCTGAAGTTTCTACCTCAACTTCACTGAGCCTCCCTTTCTCCCTGATTTGGTCATCTCTCCTATTTAGTTTAAATCAACAGTCTGATTTTATCAACAATCATGCTTTAGGGAGGTTTATTTCTTCAAACGGATGGTGGCTCCTCTTCACTATAAAGTTAATTTTATGTTCTTTGTTCACTTTCCTAATCTGCAAATTACATCCTCCCGCTCCCTGATTACTTACTATTGGAAAAACAGCCCTTTTTGCTTCCAGTTTGAATATTCTCTGCCTTATCTCGATGACCCTGAGCTCTCTCCCCGCTGGCCTCTGGGGGAACCCTGGGGAAGAGGCAGGCGCAGGCGGCCACACAAATGCCCTGACTCCCGGCCTGCCTTCCTTTTTTCACCTTCTGTTCTCAGAGTGTGGGAAGAGGCTCCGGGGAAGCAGGGTGGATTCAAAAATCTGGGACCCATTCCATACTCTCAGAAAGTGCTAGTGGGAAGACAGAGAACTTCCAACACTCAGAGAAACAGGAACAAATGCTTGGGAGGTTGACGCCCGCTGCTACCGCATGAATAATGACTTGACCCTTTTGTTGGGAAGAGCACCCAGAGGGGAGGGGCTGCAAGGGGAAGGGTGATCCTCCCTACGGTGAGGGGGCAAAAGGGGCCAGTTCTTACAGGATCAGGAGTTTTTAAAAGGACTGGGAGTGGGGAGAAGACCAGGAGATGGCATAATGGTTATGTCACTAGATTCCCATGTAGTCCTAAACCAGCAGATTAAAACTCACGCAGGGTGCGTGTGTGTGGTGTGCGCGTTGTGTGTGCGTGCCTAAGATCCCAAGAGGAGAATGGATGAGGGATTGCAGTGTGGCTATACCCCCTGGGGTTGGATTTCTTGCTTTCTGTCTGTCTCTCTCTGTCTCTCCAGCAAGCACACACACCCTACAGCAAAAAGCTCTCTAAAAAAAATTAATATAAAACATTTTAAGAAAAATAATGGAAGGATGGGGGGAGATGACCTGGCTGCCTGAACCATCAGAGAGACTTAAGAGTGTTTGTAACCTCATGGAGGAAAGGGACAATGGAAAAAGAAGAAGGAAACTGGTCAAATAAAAAGTGTAAACAGTTGGGAGGAATCTAAGCAAGCCTCATGCTTTACAGGGGGCAGTGGGATCCAAGACTCCACCTCAAGCTGTAGTAGCAACAAGAGTGACAATATCAAGGATGATGATAATGGCATCTGGCACTCGATCCTGTTCTTTCCAAACTGGTCCGTCCTTTTCTGATGTTGAGCTATCCCGCCTTTACCTCCCGCTCGGGGCGTCTAGGACCTCAATAACAATAAAAGCTGCTGCTTATTGCATGTCGTGGGTAAAGGCTTTACGTGTCTTACTGCGTTTCATCCTCAAATAAATAAATAAATAAATAAAATTTCAGGAGCTAAATATCATTATTATCTCCATTTTATAAGAAAAGAGAAACTGAGGGGACCAGCAGTTAGTGTAATGGCTAAGTTGCTGGACTTCCAAGTAGTCAACCGCAGTTCAAGTCCTGGACCTGGTGGCTTAAACTCACACCAGGCACGTGTGCATGCATGCCCAAGATCTCAAGAGGAGAATGGAAGAGAAGGGATCGCGGCGTGGCCATCCCCCCTGGGGGGGGATTTCTCGCTTTCTGTCTCCCTGTCTCCCTCTGTCTTTCTGGCAAGCACACACACCCTATAGCATAAACCTCTCAAAAAAAAAAGAAAAAGAAAAAAAACGAGAGAGAAAAGAGAAACTGAGACACACAGAGATTGATAACTTGGCAGGGTCACAGGCAGGAGGATGGAGCCAGGATTCAAAACAGGTCTGTCTGTCTCCTGAGCCCGCATCCAAATAATATTTGTGCAATGAATACAAGACTCTTAACTTGGTATATTATGCACACAAACCTCACGCCAGCTTTAGTCTCATTGCTCTGATTTCCCAGGGACACCGCGCTCTCTCCAAACCCCCTCCAGCTTCTCTACTTCTCAGGCAGACTTTTCTGAAACCGGGGGTGGGGTAACACTCTGTAAAGAGACAACTCATAAATATTTTAGGTTTTGCGGACCACATACAGTCTCTGTCAAATTCTTCTTTGTTTCTGTTGTTTCTTTTTTCCAGCCTTTTAAAATCCATCTGTAGCTTGAGAGCTTCCTCTGACTCCTGTTCTTGGCCCCCAAATCTTGAACTTTTGTTTGAAATTTCCCTCTCCCACCACCTATCTATCCAGTCATAGAGCTTTTTTCAGTTTTGGATGTCTCTCAAAATGCCCTTTAAAAAAAAAAAAAATTGCCAGAGAGAATCACTTGAAAGAAAAAGGGAGAAACCACTCTTCCCCCAACCAAAAAAAAAAAACAATTGGGGCATGGTCACAGCACAATCTCATCTTCATTTTTCCATCTTTTTGAGATTTGGAGCACACACGCACATGTGCCTGGAGCGTTTATCAAGCCTTCAGGGCTGGCATTTGAACCACAGTCAGTACTATGGCTTCTGTTTCCCTTAACCACTTGGCCATGGAGCCAGCCCTCACAAAAGGCACTTTAAGTGTTTTCAGCACCCCACAACCTAGACCTGGACCCCAATCTTTCATGTATGCTCTGGTCCCCAAAGCAGCCTATGCATTACCGCTGAATTCATCTTCTCAACGCCCTGTTCTGCACAGGTCAGCTTTTTCCTAAAAGATCTTCAAATCTAAGCCCCTTACTCTGCATTCAAGGACAAACCCCTAAAACACACTCATGGACACATACATATTCATAGTTATCTGGGCCTTAATCACAGTTAGAAGGACAGCTAACATTTACTGAGGATTAACAGTAGATGGCCACTCTGACACATGGATCATATTATCTCATTTAAGCTTCACCAGAACCCTGTGAGATAGGTATGATTATGACCCCAGTTTTACAGTCGAGTTGCTGTGGCATAGAAAGACAAAGACACACGCTAGTTTACAAGGAATGTAGTAAAACTGAAAATTAAATCAGACTCCAGGGCCCTTCCCTAAACCCCCTACATTGCCTTTAACCATGTCAACCCCCTCTGCCTTTCCAGAGCCTCTATCCCAGTTCCACCAAGAAATGTCCTCACAGGGACCCATCTCAGTGCTTTCTCTGGACAAAACGCCGATGCCTGTGAACTTGGAGCACCATAAATGGAGACGGGATGACTCCTGTTCAGACAGCAAGCCCGGTCAGATATCCTAGATGCCAGGCTGCCCATCAGGAAGAAGGCAGCTCAGAGCAGCTGTGTTTCAAAGCAGCAGACTAGCGAGCCACTAATGTGTGGACCCAGCCACTCCACAATTTGCTTAAAAGCCACACTGTGTTTCCTGGACAATGGCCGCAGGCCAAAACACACACATTCCAGGTTTTACGACTCTAAGGTAAGCATTCTTTTTAATGGCTCTTTCCCGGTTCCTTCACTCTCGCTTGTGTTGTGTTTTGCTTGTTCTTGTCCTAGTTTGTTTTCCTTTCTGAGTTCAGCTCTGCTCTCTGCTCCCTGACTTCCAGAACCTTCTGTTTCAATCTTTCTTACCCCTATCTCTTGCCTGGCTTTCCTGCAAGTTTTGCATCACAGCAGCTTGTCCCTCCTTTTGGGACCTTGGTCAGGTTTTCTCCAATTTTTAGATTTCCCTTCCTTCTGTCTTCCTATTTGCCCAGCAGAGCCTCCTTCCCAACTTTTCAGTTTGAGTTTCAGCACAGACTTGAAAGCCATGCTCCAGTCTCACCTTCCTCCCTCTTCCTCCAGCTTTCCATCCTCCCTTCCTACCTTTCCCTTCCCATTTCCTTGCCCTTTCTTTCTGGACACCTGGTCACCCTTGTCTCACCCTCCCTTTCCTGCTCCCTTCACCCTTCACCTCTGTTCTTTGTCCCCTTGTTTCACCTCCTTCCTCATCCCTCCACTCCCTCCTCTTGGTCCCCTCTTGGTCCTCCCCCCCCATCCTTATCTTTATTTTTCTTCCTTCTGGCTGCTGATAGAGTGGGAGCAGTTGCAAGCTAGGTTCCTGATTTCAGATGCAGACCAGAAGCCACCCTGTCAGTCTAGCACTAAAACTGCACAGAAAAGGGAATCTCAGTGCCTAGGCTTGAGGATAAAGACACCAGGCATCCCAGCCATCCAGCTTAGCCTCTGGGTGGAGAAAACACTGTTTCTTTCTCCAGCTGATCTCACCCCAAGTCAAGGCCAAGGAGCAGCCCTGGGGCATGTCATTTTAAAATTGCAGGCTTGGGTTGGGACCCCGTGACCATCATTGCCTATCCCCAAAACATACACACAGTCGTATTTTTCTTTTGCACTTTTATTCAGAATAAAGGCTCTATAACTTTGCGGAGGTGGTATACAACACTCCCGCACTGTAGAATAAAAGCCGTAAAGGGAACAAGAACACCCTCCATAGAGGAAGATGTTGCAGCTGGGGAAGGACTGCCTCCCATCCCCACTACCTCTGCCCATCCATTCTTCAACTTCAGTTGTTTTCTTGACTGAGCCCCCATTCCAGCGGAGCTGGCGCCTTTCCTTAGAGGACAGCGCCATCTAGCAGGTGAGATGCCAAATCCTTTGCTGAGAGCCTGGAATGAAAACCCCAGCTCCGGGCATAGGGCTCCCAACTTCTTTTAACTGTCAGCCAGTCAGACCCCACCTGATCTGAAATAGCTGTGTAACCCTTCGGTCTTGTTTAAGATTTAAATCTATTTCTAATCATCCCCCTTTTCACCTGATTTAGTTTCTGGCCTTAGTCCCTGGAAAAGGCAAGAAAATTCTAGATGAGCCCACAGGCTCTGCCTGATGCTTGGGAGCTCCAGGTGACTTTTTGCAAAGCGTAACAGAATAGAATTTCTGAAAGATGTCTGCAGGACAGCCTAGGCCTCCTCTGGAGTCCTGTGGCAATTTTTACTTTTCTTTCCTCTCATCATTCCTCCCTCCTTCTATAAAGCCCCTATCTCCAATTCCCTCTGTAAAGCCCTGATCTAGAAATAGTCACATTCTAAGATTCTGGGGGTTTAAGACCTCTACATGAATTTTTTGGAGGGGCATAATTTAACCCATAACAGATGGAAGATAGGTTTTATTTAAATCTTGATCAGTTGCTAGTAGCAATCTTGACCCTCTAAGGAAAACAACGAGAAGGATTTAAAGCCCAGATGCACCCCAGGCCAGGAAGAATGCTGTGAAGAATTATCCATGTCTGCTGTAGGCTGAGTGCTGAGTGACAGTGTGGCTGCCATGCATCTGCCCTCAGTGAAGCAGGGCGTGTGTACAACATAGACACTGCCTCAAAGGAGCAAGGAACATAAATCAATCATCACTGCGTATCTCAACGCACCAAGCACATTCCAAGGCCACACATCTGAAAGAAGGCCCAAGGTGACCACTTCATTCTCTCAAGCCCTTCACTTTACAGATGAGGTAAGCTGGGTCCAGAGAGCTTGTGCCTTGCCTAAGGTCACTTTGCTACTTGGTGGAAACATCAGATCTCCATCCGAACTTCGTATCTCCTCTCTATTATCTTTTCCAAGGCCTCACGTTGCCCCTGGTGACATCCAGTAAAAAAACAGAAACTCCTATATTGCCTAGGGAAGTTTCCCTAGGTCCTCCCTTTTCACAGACCCAGGAAGGATTCATATGAAGAGAGAGTGCTGAGCTGTAAGAGAAAGTTCTGGTAGGAGTCTGTGGCCAGCTCCTTGGTTGCTTAAATCACTAGGCACTAAAGGCAAGGGCTGCCATTTCTATATGGACTGAGGAATGGGAAGATGAATACTATAGTTCTGCTGGGTTAGTCCCTTCCAGTCCTAAGACTTCATAAGGAGCTCCTTGAGCAGGAGTAATGGGTTTCTTCCTTGAACTTAAACTAGGTTAAAGGACGTGCTGTGATGCTCTTGATGATCAGACACAGGTATGTGGCCTGCTCCAAGGGCTTTCAGAATAGGCCTCCTCTTTGCAGCTTCCTGACTCAGGAGGTCCAGCTTTCCATTACATATGCATTCATAGTACCAGTCCCACTGAAGTTATTACTAGTATTTCTCTACATACAAGTCTTCCCCTTGAGTCAGCTGTGGGAGATTCTAACTCTGGGTCCTGGTTTACCCCTGATAACCTCCATTTACTTGGTGAAAGTAACAGGCAAAAAGTGTTTGCTGAAAAAAATGCCCCTCGGTCATTACAGGTGAGGGGACATGCAAAGGTCACCTGATTGATGGGCCCTGGAAATGGTCAACTACAAGGAAAGAATATCATTTCTCAAAGACTTTCTAACATGCCCTATATTGTGTGTGTGGCTGGCTTACAGGATAAGCAAGAATAGACACATTTGAGAAATTGATGAAATTTGTCTTTTAAAACAGAAACAACAAGCCTTGTTCAGCTTCTTCTGCTCCAACTCAGCTCCCAACTTCTCAGCTTCTTCTTATCAACCCTCTTGACAAGCTTTCCTAGACTAGCTTCTGGAGCACATCTGTAGAAGGTATTTATCATCTGGGGGGGAAGCTCCATGTGAATGAGTATGAAAGAACAGGAGAACTAGTTAAGAGCTCAGTTCTGGAGATGATCAGGTTTTGGTTCAAATCTGAGCCCTGCCACTTTCTAGCTGGGTGGCCTCAGACATTACTTAACTCCTCTAAACCTCAGTCTATCCATCAGAAAAGTTGGGAACCAGCAGTTAGCATAATGGCTATGTCGCTGGACTCCCACGTAGTTGACCGCGGTTCGCGTCCCGGACCCAGTGGCTTAGAACTAACGCCAGGCGCGTGTGCGTGCATGCCCAAGATCCCGAGAGGAGAATGGAGGAGAAGGGATTGTGGCGTGACCATCCCCCCTGGGGGGTGATTTCTCACTTTCTGTCTCTATGTCTCTCTCTGTCTGGCGAGCGTACACGCCCTATAGTGAAAAAAAACTCTCCAGAAAAGTTGAGGAGTACCTTGTTATAGGGTTATTGTAAGGATTAAATGAGATTGTAGTTACTGGTAGTTTCATTAATTTAACACATACTTAGGGTGCACTTACTTTGGACTGGTTGGAATACAAAGATATTGCTCTTTATTTCACAAAGTTTATGGTCAATTACAACTTAGTTAAAGTATAATATCAAGTGCCAAATCAGAGAGTTGTCTAAAACATGAGGAAAAAAGGACTGATTCGACTTGGGGAGCTAGAGAAGTCCTTTACAGTATCCATACAGTATCCATTGAGCAGAATCTTGCAGAAGGAATGAGATTTTACCACAGAACATCAAAGATTCAGCATGTGCCAAAGAGGAACAAAGCCTATTGTGGGAACTTTGAGTCTGGGCTGTCCTGGAGATAAAGTTCCTGGATTTACTCTCAGATGGAGCTCTGGGTTGTGGGAAGCAGAACTCCCAAGAATCAGAAGAGCTGACCCTGTCTTGCTGTGTCACCTCAGTCAATTCACCCTACATCTCTGTGTCTTGGTTTCATTAACTGTTAAATGATACTTTTGGCAAAGAAAGTCCATGAGGCTTGAAGTTTGTTTTGTTTTGGTTTTTGGTTTTTGAGGTTTTTGTTTTTGTTTTTGTTTTGTTTTGTTTTGTTTGTTTGTTTTTTGAGAGGTTTTTCCTATAGGGCACTCACCAGAAAGGCAGAGAGAGACAAGAAAGCAAGAAATCACCCCCCAGGGGAGATGACCATGCCTCAATCCTTTCCCTCCATTCTTCTCTCAGGATCTTGGGCATGCATGCACGCACACACGCCCAGCATGAGTTTAAGTCACCGGGTCCAGGAGTCGAACCGCAGTCAAGTATATGAGAGTCTAGCAACATAGCCATTACACCAACTGCTGGTCCAGAGGCTTGAAGTTTCAAGAGTTGTGTAAATGCTGTAGGAAACTAAAAAGCTACTGAAACAACTAGTAATAAAGGTTTTCTGAGCACTTACTACCTGACAGGCATTATATTAGGACTTATTGGCACTGTCTTATCACAGCCATTTTCACTGCCATTTTGCAGATGAGGAAACCTAGTCAGGAAAGAGGTTAAGCAGCTAGTAGATGGCAGAGCTAATATTGATGTGTAAGTGATGTTTCTCTTTCCTACCCCTAGGCTACTTTCTAATTATCATGGAATATGTCTACACTAATTTTCTCATTGCTCAGAGGAGAAACTGAGGCACCAAGCAATGCCATACTCACAACTGGACACGAGGAAAATTAATGAGAATAAATAACAACAACAATAATAATAATAACCCGAAAAAAAATAATGAAAAGCTATTTGATGATGATGTGGATAGTAATGTCTTTGTCTTGACTGACATGCATGGTAATTGTGCTGGAAAAAGAAGTGTAATACACTGTAAAGATATATGTGATTCGATGTAATGTAAAAAGGTTATGATAATAATAAATAAAAATAAATAATAAAAAAAGAACTGGACACAAGGTGCAGTGTATCTTGAGCTCTGCTTAGACCCCGCTTGCCAATGACTAGAGAGGCAGAGGGCATCCCTCCGTCCTTTGCCAGGGAGATTATAGCCATGGCATATCACCCTTTCTCTGCCCACCAGGTGCCAAGAAGAGTTCAATATGCAAATACCAAGTTGTATTAGAGCACACCCCTCGTCACTGCCTGGATCAGGGACAGCCAGAGCACAGAACAAATCTATCCTCCTATGACAAAGTTCCTGGAGCCATCTCTCAACCAGAAGCTAAAGGAAAGAAGGCCCAGGGTCACCGCCTCCCCATAGCACAAGCAAGAGGACCAGCTATGAAGAGCTGAATCGGATGCTGGCTAGGGCTCTCTGAACAGCCCTCGCAGGAAGAATGATGGAGACAAGTTTGGAGACTGGGGAAAGCAGAGGCCCCACAGTTAGATAGGATTAGCTCAAGGTGTCCGCTGACAAAGCTGGGAAGTAAAACTCCCAGGGAAAGGGGATGCCACCATCCATACCGCCTGGGGAAAACCCTGGTCATCATTTCTTCTGCTCTTAAGAAGAGGAAATGGGGGCCTGTGCATAACACTGGGGACAGCAGGACGGGGTGCTGGCCCTCTGTCCATGTAGATCTGCTACAGTTGCATCCACTCTAGCCACCTATTACCTTTCTTCTGCTTCCTTGTCTTTTTCCTCTTCCCCCCCTACTCCTTATAAATAAGGTTTATTTAGAACTACCTTTATGCCAGGCACAGGGCTAAATACTTCATATGCATTATCTTATTTAATCTGCATAGCAACCCTGTAAGGTAGTTAATAAGGCTGAACACCCCTAATATGAAAATTCAAACTGCTTCAAAATCTGAAAACGTTGACCACCAACATGATACCACAGTGGAAAATTCCATACCTGACCTCACGTGATGGATCCCAGTCAACATGCTACAGTATTATGCAAAATATTATATAAAATGCTGCAAATATTATATACGATCACCTTCAGTCTATACATATTCAGTATATATGAACCACAGTGAAATTCGTGTTTGGATTTGGTTTTCTTCCCTAAGATCTCTCTTTATATATATGCAAATATTCAAAAAAAAAATTCCAAAACCTGAAGCACTTGTCCCAGTCACTTTGGGTAAGTGATATTCAACCTGTATATAAAGATATTAGAGAGAAAGAAACTGGAGTTCAGTGAGCATTAAATAAATTCCAGAAGACCACAAATCTAGAGCACCATTCAAATCCAAATCCTTACTCTAAAGCTGATGATCGTCCCACCATGCAACCTTGCCTGCGGGCAGAGAAGGAGCCTGTCCAAGCACCACCTACTGGAGACTGAGCTTGGGTTATGACTTTTTATTTTTCAGCACAAGAAGTTACCACCTGTGTCATAGTACAAATCACCAACAGGAACTTTCTTCAAAACAGAGGTAATGTGGGACCAGCAGTTAGCGTAATGGCTATGTCGCTGGACTCCCATGTAGTCAACCGTGGTTTGAGTACTGGACTCGGTGGCTTAAACTCATGTCAGGCGCATGTGCGTGCGTGCCCAAGATCCTGAGAGGAGAATGGAGGAAGGATTGCGGGGGGGCTATCCCCCCTGGGGGTTGATTTCTCACTTTCTGTCTCTCTGTCTCTCTCCGTCTTTCTGGCGAGTGCATACGCCTTATAGCAAAATCCTCTCCAAAAAAAGAAAAAGAAGAAAAAAGAGAGAGAGAGAAATGATGTGAGAGTATTCCATTGTTCTTAGAAAGGAATAAAATAAAGCTTTCTGTATTTTAAGGTCTGAGAATTTTAAGAGTTTGAGAAAGGAGCAACCTCATCTCAGGGGGAGGAATGAGAGGAGAGAAAGAAGGATCAATGTTCTAGGCTACTGAAGAGATGAACTTTGAAACCAGGACTTAATCAATAATGGTGTTGACAACTTCATCCCTGGAAAACAGATTTGCAAGTAAATGTGAACTAAGAGAGTATGAGATCCTGGTGCAAGTATAATGGGGCTCAGGTGATATCTCACCCTACAATGGTGCAGGGGAACACCTATCAGTTACACTGTGGGCCAGTGAGAAACCACATCACTGGAAAACTCCTAATCTCCTCTCATTGTCTATTTAATAAGGACTGACCACCTCTTGGGTTAAATAAGCCCCCAGGGTTTTAGATAACTCAAGGGGTGGTAGAGCATCTGAGTTTTCTTCAAGAAGATGTATAAGAGTTTCAAGATATTAAATGAAAAAAATTTTAAAATGGATTTTATCTGCACACTGAAGTTTCTCCTTAAGCAGTGATATTACTGAGTTTTCTCTGCATTGTTGATCTTTCTGTTTCAATGGCATGATATGACAAAGAGATTTGGGATCACTTGCACAAGAATTTCATAACTCTTCAACACAAGAATGATTTCTCTCTCCTTAACCTAGTCAGGATCACCACACAGGGCTGTATAAGCTGCACACTGCCCAGCTCCACATGGCTCTGTTGATACAGACCATGAAACAAATGGTTCCGCCAGCAGTTTCACCATGCAGAGACACAGAACTATAGTCTATCTATTCTTGATGGTCAAGTCAAATGCATTCTTCTCTAGGCAGCCTTCCCCAAAAAACCCAGCTGATAAGAATCATCCCTTCTTTGGTATGCCCACAGAATACTAGTCTCTCTTAAGATATATCCTGCCTCGTAGTTACTGTTTTATGCAAATAGCTTGTCTTTCCCAAGAAACCATGGCTCTTAACCTCTTTGGAAAGATGAGAATTAGAAAATTTGATCAAAGATACAAACACTTCCCCCAAGGGAAAAGAAAAACTGTAGTAATACATAAACTTTGTATCTAACTTCAAGAAATGTATGGTTACCCTAAATCTATCCATGACCATTTAGAGTATAACTTCCATGAGAGCAGACACACTATCTGTCTTGTTTATCATGATATCCTGATAATTATCCCAGTGCTGGCACATAGAAGTAATAAAAAAATGCTTGTTGAATAAAGAAATAATTTAGGCCTGAAAGGATCTTGAATGCTGGGTGGATTTCAGAGACATGTTTGTAGCCCTCAAGAGTTTCCAAGACAATGGGTCCTTAACCTCATGACATAATATGCAAAATGCTGGTTGTTCAATTATTGCTCACCTTCCTCTTAGCAAGAACATTTCACCCAGCCCAACTTTTCCAGGCCCAGCCAGAAAAGGAAAAGTCTCCAAACACCAGAGTCTCTCCATGGGAAGACAATGCTCCTGATCAGTGGGGTTTCAGCTGCTGAATAGGAAATCAGACACGATGCCTTTTTTGGCCACTTTGAGTCCTGAGAATTCATACTTCCCTTTCTTGCTGCCCAATAAGATACAGAAGTTTGTTTAATGAAGTGAATGATAGTGTGTGAATATATTAATAATGATAGTTCCTTATGTAATTTATAAATAAAGCTACCCTCCACATTTTTAGATATATGGCTCTTCTAGTCCTCCTAAGTCATCCAGTGAAATAGATATTATCCTCATTTTACAGACGGAAGTTGAGGCTCAGGGAAGCCAAGTAACTTGGCCAAGTCGCACTGTCTGTCAAAGATCAGACTAGCACCCTGGAATTCTGTTTCAACTAGCACCCTGGAATTCTGTTTCTCTAGCATTCTTTTTGCTGACCTCAAGCTGCCATCTTTTTGCTGACCTCAGGCTGCCATCTAAGCAATTACTAAATCACGTATTAAATGTCTTCCATATGCAGACGTCAGCATACCCTGAGTTTAGCCTATCTGGGCCATGTCCCGGAGTCTGTCTGCATCAAGCTAGAAAAGTTAATCTGCTCAGCAAATATCACCTGCCACAGGCCTCCAGCTGCCAATGACCAGGATAAATCCAGCCAGGGACTTTCACTAGGCCTCTCTTAGTTCAACAAGCAACATAGTGCCCTAAAATGGCCAATCCTCCTCCACCAAGTGCAGCCACAAGAACTATTCAACCTCATCTCCTCTCTCCCAAGAATAAATCAGATATGCCCTCATCAGACCATAAGACATGGCAGAAGCTGAGGACTTGTAATATCAACATCCATAAAGAATGGTTCAAATGACTAAAGAAAGGAAAATAAGACTGAGAGGTTAAGCAAAAGGACTTCTTGGAACAAGGACCTCTGCTCCACGGAAGAGAAGTTGGTGAGAGGCACTCTGAGTGATCCTAAAGCACATAAAGGGACATGCTGATATGGATAATTAAGACTCATCTTTTTTTCCATCTGTAACAGAAATAAAGAAAGGCAAGAGCTTCCACTACAACAGGCAAATTTAGGTTAAGGGTGAATATGGACATCCCAACTTAAGACTGAATGAGTCTGTGAAATGCCCATCCCTGAAGGGCTTCAAAGTAGGATTTGCAACTCACTATATCAAATTGCTTAGGACAAGTAATCTTGCATCAACATCAACAGGTAGGCCAGCTGACCTCTACACAGCCTTCACCTTTCCAATGTGCAATTATGTTGGTGCCTTGAATCACAGTAAAGTGTGACACCTGTGTAGACATCACAGTTTTCAAAACACTTAGAAACTTGACAGTCCCACAAATGGGAAGAAATTACCATCTGCACTTAAACGTGAAGAAAGCAAAGATCCCACATCCAGTAAGAGATCAAGAAAGGACTTGAACCATGATCTTGAGATTCTTAAGAGGCAATGCTTTTCCCACCAGGCAGTGGAAAATTATACATTAGCTAGCTGAGATATCAGCTCTCAAAACCTCAGTTCCCAAGATCTGAATCCTTGCTCCAGCCTCTTGAATTTCTGAGAAAGCACAGGGAAGCCCATATACAGACACTCAGACCATGGCAGGCAAGAGTGAAAAATCACAGTGACAATCCTTATCTAGCCGGAGCTGCCTGCAGATAAGGTGGAAGATAGTGCCTGTCATAGCAACTTCCTGAGTTTGTGTTCAGACAACCATACCCCCTCAGTCCCATTTAAAAAAAAAAAAATAAAGGCTCCAGTCATAAAATGATCCTCTCTTCCTGCCCTCCTCTTCTCTCTGTTCTTCACTGTCCCTTCTCTAGCCTCCTGCCTTATCTTCCTGCTTCCTGTCCTTCAGGCATGCTAGGTTTCACATCTCACCTCGCACTGGCAGGCCAAAGAAGCTGCCCAGTATGATGACAGGTGCTAGAAAAAGTTCTTTGTCCCAGAAGATCTCCCATTACCCAGGGATAAAGTACCCAAAATGAAGGGTGGTCTCACACATCCACATTGACTCATTAGCCTCTAGTATCTTTGGTGGGAATGATCTCATCAGAATGTCTGTCTTTGCACTAGGAGTGGAGCTAGTGATTTACCCCATAAACAGCTGCACTAGGCATAGGGATACATGGCCCTGTGGTGCACCTACTCATGGTCTGGTACAGAGCTTCCCTGACTATCTTGAGTGCCAAGATCTTGAGCCCCCTCAGCCCTCAGGGCAGGCGGGCAATGGCCAGCCTGCCACACACACACACACAAACGCCATGAGGTTCTTATGTCATTTCTATTTGTGTTGTACCATGAGAGAGCTCAAGAGAGGTCTAATGGACCTGTGTCAATCAAATCCCGGGCTCCTGAAGAGAGACAAGAGGAAGGCACTGAAAGGGAAAGAAAACTTCAAACCAGAGAACTGGGGTCCTAAAGACAAATATTATTTCACAGCAGATCTGGGATTTAACCCACGGCTACTCCCCTCCATGTACATATATCACAACCAACCAAAGAATTTCTATTAACTAACTTTAAACAGTGACTGGATCCTGAGACGCTCTGACTCTGATTTCCTTGATTTCCAAGACAACTATTTCATTCTTGTCCTGATATCAAGAGACAAAGTGACTCAAGACCACATGGTAAGTGAAAACACAATTGATGAGAAGCCAAATCAGAGGTCAGTGGGCCTGCCTTTAAATTCTGACACATTCTCTACTAAACCTGTGACCATAGGCTTGTAACTTCACTTGCCTGCTCTCCTTATCTGTGCAATGGGCATTTTAATCAAGCTATGTTGTTGCATTCTACCTGAATTAAATGAGGTAACACAAGGAGATGATTATTACTTGACACATAGTAAGTGCTTAATACTTTTTTTTTATAGTTTTTCCAGAGGGCACAGGTATTGACCAGAAAGAGACAGAAAGAGAGGGAGAAAGTAAGAAAGCACCCCTCATGGGGAATGGTCACACCACAATCCCTTCTCCTCCATTTCCCCTTCCCTTCGAGATTTTGGGCACACACACACATGTGCTTGCATGTCTTTAAAGCCACTGGGTTCAGGAGTTGAACTGTGCAGTCATGTGGGATCCAGCGACCTTAACCACTAGGCCACAGTCTGGCCCACATTTTAATGCTAATAGTAGCCAAGTGTGAAGTCCTCAACTTTGGATGTGTAATTCAACTTTGTTTTCTTTTTTTGTTTTCCCTACCAAAGTACCTTTTGTATCATGGAAAGGAAACGGGTATTTTTATGACTCAGTTCCTTATTTAAGGAAGAGAATGACTATTGAAATGCCACCAGGAATGCAGTTTCTCCTGGTGGCACATTCAAATCATCAGGGTTCAATTCATTGCAATGCCCCACTCTAAGGCCCATGTGCACCATCAGAGCAAAGCAGACCCCAACCTGAGGTCCCCCCTTCTCCCCCAATGCCAGCTTCTGGAATCAAATCACAGAAGGACCCTCTTTTCAAATGCAACTTGGATATCAGACTCACTGAAAAGAAATGGCCATCTGGTCTTAGTAACACAATTCATATCTCACTAGTGATTCTTGCAAAGAAAGATATGAAAGTCTCATTCTTCCATAGAAGGGCTTGAGTAGCATTGGAGATTGTGCAGTTCAGGGGAGACTTGCTATATAATATCTGGAATCACTAGACATTTGAAAGCAGAAATGTCTTTCTCCTTTGAGTATTGCATCCTAACTGCCATCCAGAGATGATTTATATGTGCTCATCCTTATTACAGACTACACATAATAAAGGCATGATAGAAATCATATCTGCATAGATTCAGGCAGCTCTGGGAGAGAGGCTGCCAGTTTTGTTTGACAAGACACTCAATCAAGCAAAAAGGTTTAAAATATTCCAGGAGGATCTCACTGCCTGCTCAAGACTGTATATTTTTATCCAGATAACAGAAATCCTAATTGAGCACAACATTAGTACTCATCTTTCCTAACTCCTGCTTGCAATAAGAAGCATCAAAGGAAAAGTATGGAAACATTTTGTATTTGCGGGGCAGGGTTAGAAAGCAGAGGAGTGTGCCATGCAGTTCTTCCTACCAAGTCAGGCGTTGCTACTGATCTGGGCCCTTCTTACCAGAGAGCAAGGATTTCTATATTCATTGTCCTCAGAAAGAAAAACACATTAAGTCTGAGGTTTTCCCTTCTTTTTTTTATTCACTGGGGGAAAAATCTTTCAGAACTTCTTCATATGTTTAAATCACTTTTAAAGTCTTCTTGAACTTAGAACAATAGCAGGGCCAGTCCAGAGAAAATAAGTAAGGCACTTAGTTGTGTACCGAAAACTCTGGAATCAAGATAAATGATGTTTTAATGCACTGTTTTTAAACATTGAAATAAATGGAGCCAGCAGGTGGTATGGAGGTTAAGGTGACTGGATCCCACATAGCTGACTGTGTGGTTCTAGTCCCCGACCCTCCAGCTGGAAAAAACACACCAGGTACATGTGCATGCATGCCAAAAATTCTGAGAGGAGAATGGAGGAAAAGGGAATATGGCATGGCCAATTTCCCTAAGGGTGCTTCCTCACTTTCCCTCTCTCTCTCACTCTTGCTCTGTCAGTTCATATGCGCCTGATAGCAAATTTAAAAAAAGAAAAAGAAATAAATAACAACAACAAAAAAATTCATGATGAATAAAATATTGAAATTTTAAACAAAACCAGGAAACAACTCTGCACTTCTATGTTATAAGGAAAAAAGGAAATAAAAAAATTCATGATGAATAAAATATCAGAATTTTCAACAAAAACAGGAAATAACTCCATACTTACATATGTTATCTTACTCTTCTCTACCCAACCTTGATTCTGGCTCCAAAAACTTATATTTACAAAAATAGGCAGTTAGAATACAAATCATAGTTTATGGTTTGTTTGTTTATGGTTACCGCCCCCCAGGATATTGCCTTAAAATATTACTTATCTTGATCTCTGCCATTTTTATTTTATTTATTTTATATTTCTTTTGTTTTTGGTACTCCTTTTAAATTCTGCACAGGAAGGAAGTCCCCAGGCTTTAGCCCTGAGTATTGACAAGGACACTCTAAAACCCACAAGGCAAGCAAATAAAAACCAAATTCACTCATTCAAATACCCTTCCATTACCATGACTTCCAGTGGCACCAAACACCTTTTCCCCCTACTAAAGGTGAGCAGAGGAGGGGGCAACATTAAAAACCATCATCCCAGCTCCTAAAGAGAATCTTTTTCCAGCCGTTACAAGAGCTGACAGGTTGATAAAACGTTTAAGGGCATAATGTTCAAACAGAGAAAAAAAATTAAAAATGTAATCATAAAGTTAAATGTAACTGTTTTAAGGCATAATTCTTCTGAGAGACGAGTTTTATGTTGGACCAGCATTTGAAGTAGCAGTAGTCATTATTAACGGGAACCTCCGAGAGAGAAGATTTAAATCACCAAAGTAATAAAAGCCGAGCAAGGACTAGCACCTTGAAAGGCACTTGGAGAGAAGATTGCATACAAATGCAATTAAAACGATGCTTATAAAATACTAAGATGTTAATTGGGTTCAGTCCCAGAAGCCCCAGCAGTACAGTATGTCAGAAGTTAGCTGGTTTGAAGTTTAAAAAGAGTAGTTTAATTTGTACACCTTGTCCTAATTACAGAGCTTTCTGCAGCCTGCGTATCTGTATGGTTTATTGTAGCTTGGAGCTTTGTAAAACAAACACACACACCAGTTAATTGGGTTATTGCGATGGAAAATTGGGCTACAGAACAGCAACCTCTCTGGCTGCTGTGCCTTTACAGCTGGTAATGAACGCTCCAGCCACGTCAGGGGACGCTGATTTGTAAGGTGTGCCGTTTACAGCTTGGTGATTCTGTTGGTCTGAGAAATAGGTGATGCCGTGAAAACAAAGAATCACACCAGATAATGTTCCCTCACGACCATACTCCCACCCCAGCTGGCGGGTTTAGAACTTTTAACACTGCTACCCCCCTCCCTGATCCCAGCCTTTTCTAATACCCCAGCACGTCTGAACGCCACATTCTCACATTAAAGACCTAAGCCTCAGAATAGAGAGAAGGAAGAACAGCTCCTCCGGTAGCCCTGTTTTTCGAGCACCTGCGGGGAGACCTTGCGAGGTGGTGGTTTTTCTCCTAACCAGCAAATAAATACGTAATGCTATCAAAAAAGGATCATTAAATCGGATTAGGAGTGAGTGCGGCTGAATCATTTTCCAGGAGTCCTATTGGAATGCGCTTCCTACAGTTGGGGCTTTAGCCATTTCATGCCTGGCACTGGCAAACTTCCTTCACAAGGGAGGCCATAAAGCTTGACATATCACAGGTTTATGGTCTCTCAGTCACTCTCCCCATCCCTTTCTACCTCTAGCTGCCAAATGTGAATCCTAAATGAAGTGAGATGAGAGTGGTGGGACTTTTATTCCAACCCCAGCTAAATTAGTCAGCTCTGGGAGGCTCCTAAAAGAGCAGTAAGGTGGCAGACAGTCTGTAGAAATAGCAAATGCAAGATCCCAGCCTGTTAAAAATACAGAAGGGCCCCCATGGTCACTGACCACGAATAAAAAGGGAAATCTCATCTCCTGGCCATAGCCTAGAGCTCTTCATGTCAAGTCCACGGTCAAGGCCAGCCCAGGACTGCTGGGCCAAGGCAATATGAGACAATTTGCGGGGCAGGGTTAGAAAGCAGAGGAGTGTGCCATGCAGTTCTTCCTACCAAGTCAGGCGTTGCTACTGATCTGGGCCCTTCTTACCAGAGAGCAAGGATTTCTATATTCATTGTCCTCAGAAAGAAAAACACATTAAGTCTGAGGTTTTCCCTTCTTTTTTTTATTCACTGGGGGAAAAATCTTTCAGAACTTCTTCATATGTTTAAATCACTTTTAAAGTCTTCTTGAACTTAGAACAATAGCAGGGCCAGTCCAGAGAAAATAAGTAAGGCACTTAGTTGTGTACCGAAAACTCTGGAATCAAGATAAATGATGTTTTAATGCACTGTTTTTAAACATTGAAATAAATGGAGCCAGCAGGTGGTATGGAGGTTAAGGTGACTGGATCCCACATAGCTGACTGTGTGGTTCTAGTCCCCGACCCTCCAGCTGGAAAAAACACACCAGGTACATGTGCATGCATGCCAAAAATTCTGAGAGGAGAATGGAGGAAAAGGGAATATGGCATGGCCAATTTCCCTAAGGGTGCTTCCTCACTTTCCCTCTCTCTCTCACTCTTGCTCTGTCAGTTCATATGCGCCTGATAGCAAATTTAAAAAAAGAAAAAGAAATAAATAACAACAACAAAAAAATTCATGATGAATAAAATATTGAAATTTTAAACAAAACCAGGAAACAACTCTGCACTTCTATGTTATAAGGAAAAAAGGAAATAAAAAAATTCATGATGAATAAAATATCAGAATTTTCAACAAAAACAGGAAATAACTCCATACTTACATATGTTATCTTACTCTTCTCTACCCAACCTTGATTCTGGCTCCAAAAACTTATATTTACAAAAATAGGCAGTTAGAATACAAATCATAGTTTATGGTTTGTTTGTTTATGGTTACCGCCCCCCAGGATATTGCCTTAAAATATTACTTATCTTGATCTCTGCCATTTTTATTTTATTTATTTTATATTTCTTTTGTTTTTGGTACTCCTTTTAAATTCTGCACAGGAAGGAAGTCCCCAGGCTTTAGCCCTGAGTATTGACAAGGACACTCTAAAACCCACAAGGCAAGCAAATAAAAACCAAATTCACTCATTCAAATACCCTTCCATTACCATGACTTCCAGTGGCACCAAACACCTTTTCCCCCTACTAAAGGTGAGCAGAGGAGGGGGCAACATTAAAAACCATCATCCCAGCTCCTAAAGAGAATCTTTTTCCAGCCGTTACAAGAGCTGACAGGTTGATAAAACGTTTAAGGGCATAATGTTCAAACAGAGAAAAAAAATTAAAAATGTAATCATAAAGTTAAATGTAACTGTTTTAAGGCATAATTCTTCTGAGAGACGAGTTTTATGTTGGACCAGCATTTGAAGTAGCAGTAGTCATTATTAACGGGAACCTCCGAGAGAGAAGATTTAAATCACCAAAGTAATAAAAGCCGAGCAAGGACTAGCACCTTGAAAGGCACTTGGAGAGAAGATTGCATACAAATGCAATTAAAACGATGCTTATAAAATACTAAGATGTTAATTGGGTTCAGTCCCAGAAGCCCCAGCAGTACAGTATGTCAGAAGTTAGCTGGTTTGAAGTTTAAAAAGAGTAGTTTAATTTGTACACCTTGTCCTAATTACAGAGCTTTCTGCAGCCTGCGTATCTGTATGGTTTATTGTAGCTTGGAGCTTTGTAAAACAAACACACACACCAGTTAATTGGGTTATTGCGATGGAAAATTGGGCTACAGAACAGCAACCTCTCTGGCTGCTGTGCCTTTACAGCTGGTAATGAACGCTCCAGCCACGTCAGGGGACGCTGATTTGTAAGGTGTGCCGTTTACAGCTTGGTGATTCTGTTGGTCTGAGAAATAGGTGATGCCGTGAAAACAAAGAATCACACCAGATAATGTTCCCTCACGACCATACTCCCACCCCAGCTGGCGGGTTTAGAACTTTTAACACTGCTACCCCCCTCCCTGATCCCAGCCTTTTCTAATACCCCAGCACGTCTGAACGCCACATTCTCACATTAAAGACCTAAGCCTCAGAATAGAGAGAAGGAAGAACAGCTCCTCCGGTAGCCCTGTTTTTCGAGCACCTGCGGGGAGACCTTGCGAGGTGGTGGTTTTTCTCCTAACCAGCAAATAAATACGTAATGCTATCAAAAAAGGATCATTAAATCGGATTAGGAGTGAGTGCGGCTGAATCATTTTCCAGGAGTCCTATTGGAATGCGCTTCCTACAGTTGGGGCTTTAGCCATTTCATGCCTGGCACTGGCAAACTTCCTTCACAAGGGAGGCCATAAAGCTTGACATATCACAGGTTTATGGTCTCTCAGTCACTCTCCCCATCCCTTTCTACCTCTAGCTGCCAAATGTGAATCCTAAATGAAGTGAGATGAGAGTGGTGGGACTTTTATTCCAACCCCAGCTAAATTAGTCAGCTCTGGGAGGCTCCTAAAAGAGCAGTAAGGTGGCAGACAGTCTGTAGAAATAGCAAATGCAAGATCCCAGCCTGTTAAAAATACAGAAGGGCCCCCATGGTCACTGACCACGAATAAAAAGGGAAATCTCATCTCCTGGCCATAGCCTAGAGCTCTTCATGTCAAGTCCACGGTCAAGGCCAGCCCAGGACTGCTGGGCCAAGGCAATATGAGACACTCAAGCCCTGTCTTCAACTTCTCCTCCTGAATACAGAGGGGCCGAGCTCCTCAAAACTGAAGGGAAGCAAGCAGTAACTGAAGGCACCCTCAGGAGTTGATGTCTCAGAGGCTTCCCCTATCAAGAGCATTTGCAGTCTGAAAGAGAATTACAATGGGTAGAACACACTGAACACTGATGGCAGAAGGAATGGCATGACAGGGCCACATGCAAGAGTCTGGTCCCCATGCTGAGTAGACTTCTCACGCTGGACACCAGATATATTTTCAAACACGCTGGATGCTATGAAAAACATAAGAATACAAGGTCTTCCTTGTCATTAAGACAACCTTCAGAAGAGGCAAATCCCACACCAGACTCTCACCTGCAGGGCTTGTCTAGTTTGAGTGGAGAAGGAAAGAGTTAGCATAATTACCTACATCTGACCATCTCCCTGACCAGAAAATGCAGAAGTAAAAATATTTACTTTAGGCTGAGCCACCCCCATAGCCTAGTGGTTTAGGGAGCTGGATTCCTCATGGTCAATTATGTGGCTCAAATCCCAACTCCAGTGTCTTGAAAAACACTGCAGGCATATGTGCATATATTCCCAAATCCTGACAAGAGGAGAAATGGAGAAGGGATTGTGGCATGATCATACCCCATTGAGGGGTGCTCTCTCTCTCGCTCTCTCTCTCTCTCTCCTTTTCTCTCCCTCTCTGTCTCTCTGTCTCTTTCTGGTGAGCATGCATGCCTTTTGACTATTGAAAAATACATACTTTGAGCTGATCAAAATCCTAAAAGGGGGACCAGTGGGTGGAATAGTAGCTAGGGAGCTGAACTCCTACATGGCCAACCATGGTTCAAGTCCCAGACCCAGTGGCTTGCTTTCTCTCTTTCTCTCTCTCTCATAAGCACACATGCCCTATAGCAAAATTTAAATAATACGTAAAATTGATACATAATTCAAAAAATAAAAGCCTAAAGAGACATGCCCCCTGTCTCTCAGCCTGGATGTAATTAGGCCCGTGCTTCTTGCCACTTAGCATCCAGGACAGCTGGAGCACAGCCTAGGCTAAGCTCACGACAGCCCTGTGTACAGTCCTGTCCCTGCCATTAGCAATTTTGTGGCCTGGGGCACATTCCTGAACCTGACTCTGCCTCAATGACCCTTATCAGTAACTTAAAGGCATCTATATTACCTCTCTCACAAGTAATCTTGAGCACCCAAAGAGATAAGGTAGGTAGTGTTTAGAATACTGCCTAAAACATCCTAAGTCTGAAGTAAACATTACCTCTTATAATTACCACTACTCATGCTATTCCTGCCTTACACATGAACAAGTGAGGCTTAGGAAAGCTGAATAATATGCTTGAGGTCTCTCTCACACACATTCTGTACGTGTGTGAGAGAGACACACAATGGAAGAGCAGAAACTCAAAGTCAAACCCAGAAGTTCTGACCTCCAGGCCCAATGTCTTAATCTTTTCAAAGAACATACTCTTCTGAGGAGATGCCTCCTCACACTGAACCTGGATCTTTCCCAAACCATAACCCAAGAGAGAAGAGGGACATGAGAACATCTGAGAGGGTGACAGTGTCTGAAACAGGGTACATCTGAGGAGAGCTCTCAGGCCTCCAAATCTGGGAATCCAAAGTCACCATGGACACATCACCGAGTGGACAAACCACACAGCCTATGTCCCAACCCTGGGATTCAGACCTAAGGAAAATGCAAAGAGAAATTCAGGCAAGGTGAGCTGTTACTGTTTCTGCTTAAAATTGACTGTGCAGTTGTGTTAAGAAGCAGGAAAGCATCCCTGACTCCGACAACCCTGAGGCAGGCAGGTTATTATTATTATTTATTATTTGTTGATGGATATTCAAAGCCATCAGTCAGGTCTTCCCTCAGGCCAGGAAACTGAAATCTAGGAATCTTGAGTTGGGTTCCCAGAGCTGCTCGAGAGCTGAGAGTTATTAAAGTACACTTTGCTAGCGCTCTCTGCTCTGTGGGGTGCTTGACCCTACATCTGACTTCAGGCTGCTGCTGTCCCTGCAGTACAGGCAACAGAAAGCATACAAATTGCAAAGAGGGACTCTGGGGATGGGTGAAGAGGAGATGGTAGAAAGGAGGAGGATGCTGGGTGGTGAGGGTTGTAATGGGGATTTCATAGCTTTGTTTGTCATCTCACTGCCTTGTCCTCACATTCCTCTATAACCACTAGATTCAGGGAGGCCAGGATATGAAAAAATTGCCCAAGGAGGGGAGGATTGCACCACCAAGGGCAATAAAAGTTCATGCAAAAAGAAAAGTGACTTGCCAAATGGTGTCATAAGGGGGGATACTGACCATACTCCTCACTGGGGACTTATATTTTCAACCTTGATTCTGGTCCACAGTTAGAAATACATTTTATAATAGTCCCTATACACATTCACAACTGAAATGAAAAATTCACTCCAATAATACTCGCTTTTACTAAAGGGATGCCTTCTAATACTTTCCATAACCTTTTTGAGCTGTTTTGTTTTGTTTTCATTGCCAGAGAGCACATGCACTCTCCAGAGAGAGAACACAACCTATTCTCTCAGGATTTGGGGCATGCATGCACATGTGCCTAGTATGTTTTTCAAGACACCAGGGCCAGGATTTGAACCAGTTGGCCATGTGAGATCTAGCTCCTCCAACTATTAGACTATGGAGCCAGCTCATTAATTTTTGTTTGTTTGTTTGTTATAATCTTCATAGAGACCCACAACATTAACTTCGTTGCCCACCTTAAGCCTTGAAAATTAGAATCTTCTGAGAATGAAGTCAGGGAACCAACATTTTTCATAACAGATACCCAGATAATTCTCTTGTATTCTACAACCACACCTTGGACCCTCAGCTGGCTCAACTGCCTTCTGAAGGAATTACTGAAATCTTCCAGGAATTCTCCATGTCAGGAGGCAGCCAGTTCTATAATCCCTGGTATAGGTCTGTGATGGTTAATTTTATGTGTCAGCTTGGTGCATCCATGGTGCCCAGTTAGAGTCAAACACTAGTGTAGATGTGGTAGATGGGACTCACATTTACAACCAGTTGGCTTTAAGTAAAGGAGATTATCCTCCATAATATGAGGCCTCCTGCAATTAATTGGAGGCCTTAAGAGCAAAGACTATTTACTGAAGAAGAAATAATTCTGCCTCAGGACTAGAACATAAAACATAAAATCCTGCCTGACATTCCAGCCTGCTGGCTGGCTCCACATACTAACAGTCTTGCCAGTCTCTAAGATCGCATGAGAAAATGTGTTAACTCTTTTTCACATATACACATATACAAATGTTTGTACTTCTGTACACATATCCTATTGGCTCTATTTCTCTGGAGCCTCCTGATTAAGATCTAAAGTCAAATATACTATTAAATAAATTTCTTAATATAAAAAAGAGACTATTTATTCAGGCCACACAATGGAAACTAAAACTATTGGGTCATCAGGAAAGTCATGACATATCTTTGCATAGAAAAACATAGAAAAATGCATTGTAACTTTCTCAACAACCTAATAGAAGGGAGGAAGACTGGATTCAGAGAGACTTGGTAAGAATCCATTATAATCTTCATGAGAAACAATCACTTACACTTGCGTAGTGGGAATAGAGAAAAGAAGGTGTTCCCAAGATATTAATAAGCTATGTTCCATGGGAATTAATGGTTAATTTGTTAAGTAGATAGGAGGATAAGAAGGAGTATAGAATGATACTCTGGGTTTGGTTTGGCTTGGTGAGTAAAAATTAAAAATAGTGTGAGAGACAGATGTTGAATGAAAATTGATACATATTTTTGCTGTTTACAAAAAGCCTGCAGATGAAGACACCTAGTAGGGAGCTGTATCCATGTTTATGAAGTTTATAATCAAAGCAAATCTAAAGAGTCTTTCACATAGAGTCATCTTTCACACATAAATAGTATTTGAAGCCAGAGGGGTTGGGACACCACAATTAGAGAAACCATAGAAGAACTCACAGAGAATATATTGAGAAGAAACAAACAGAAATAAGAGTATCAAGTCATTGGGCTAACACAGAAGTCAAGACAAAGTAAATTTCAAGAAAGAATAAATGGCCCATTATACCCTATGCTGCAGAGATCAAGGAAACCTAAGATAGTATTTAACAGCAAGGGTCTTTACTGACTGATGAGATGGCAAGAGGCTGATATTCATGTTTCTCTATTGAGCATAATTATTGTAGTTAAAGTCACTGAATACCAAGCACCTGGGGTTCTCTGTGCCTACAGGTGTGAGGCAGAGCTCTGTAATTTAAGCTGTTCATTGAGGCACCATTGACACAACAGATCCTGCCTTCTCTTTGAGTGATTATCACCTTCAAAATCTCCACTTGGAAATGAAAGAAAGATATACTAGTGCACTATGGAAAGATTTTAAGAAGCACTGAGTTTCCATTTTAGGCTGGAGTCATCAACTTTGTGTTCAGGTGACTTGCCTTCTGCAGAACTGCTTAACTGAGGAAGAGAATGGTTACTTGATGCAGGACTCGGTTTGCCAGTTGCTTCCTGTTTGCATGTGCCACCTCTACATCCAGATTCTAAGAGTCTGATCAGGAGCCATAAATATCACTGACCTAGAAATCCAAGACCCAAGTGATCCCAGACTTATCACTAGGCCCTGTGATCCTATTTAAGTCATCCAACTGCTCTGAGCCTCTGTTTTCTATAAGAATAAGAAGCAATGCACTCTACTATTTAAAAAGTATCTTCCAGCTCTAAATTTCTGTCTCTGTCTTTTGAGCTATTCCCCAGAGTATCTGCTATTATGTGGAGTGCTCCAGTAAATACCTTCAGAAGTATTGAAGGGAGAAGGAGGAGGTGAGGAAAAATATAAGGCAAGCTACAACTGAGAAAATTAACATCAGACCAGACTTCATAATTCATGGATTCAGAATAGGGCAATCTGTCCTGGTCCCCTTCTGTAAATGGTTTATTACAGTAAATTCTAGAAGGCCCTCATATATCAGTCTCATTACATCATGACCCTACCCAGGAACAGTGTTGTAACAAAGCAACAAAATGCTCCTTCCTTGCCTATAGCATTTCTCTGGCGACAATTCTCACTGGAACGAACCCTATCACTGCAATTGGTTAAACTGAAGAGATGATTTATATCGATTGGGACTCTTTGGTTACAAGCAACAGAAATTGACTTAAGGCGTAAAAAGCAAATATTGGAAGATTACCATGCAGCTTACAGAATGAAAGGAAGAATTGGTTAACCAAGCCCAAGAAGGACAAGACACAGGCAGCTATGGGGTCTCAGTCACCCCTGATGTTTCCTTAGGAGCTTTGCTCTCAGTTGACTCTGCTTCCTTTTTGTCTGTGTGTCTCTGCTCAAGATCCAAATGCTGGGAGGAAATCTGATTGGCCTGTTCTGGGCCATTTGCTTACCCCTGAGATCAAAGTTCAATGACTCTTCCCAAAAGAATGGTGTATGTATAGAGTGCATGTGTGTATATATTTATATGGTACATGTGTGAATAAGTATGTGTGGACGTGTGCATATAAATGTATGTGTGCATTTGTACAGATGCATCTGTATTTGGTATAGGTACGTATAAGATAAAATGTGTGAGACTCTGTGAGTATGTATGTGCACTGTGAGTTTATATGTGCATGTTGTGCACATGTGTAGGCAAACATGTCAAGAAGATAAGTCAACAGTGTCAGATATCTTTTGGTGAAGTCTCTAAGATGGTTTTGAATTTTGATAACTTCCCTACCAGTTACGGAACTATCTACCTAACCTATTCCCTCTAAACTTTAGTTAGTCCCCTTTACAAAATGAGAATGCTGGGCCAGCAGGTGACATGGAGGTTAAGGCAGCTGGATCTCACATGACTAACTGCATGGTTCAAATCCTGGACCAAGAGGCTTGAAAATCACTCTGGGTACATGTGCGTGCATGCCCAAAATCTTGAGATTGTTATCTCCCTCTGGCTAGTGCACATGACTTATGGCAATAAATAAAAAGATAAATAATAAACTGGAGAATACTAATACTTTTTCATGTTGTTCTGAAGATAAAACAATGTGTACACAATAAGCACTACAACTGGCACAATAACCTCAATAAATAGGAATTAATGTTCTTGCCATCTTATTATCTCTGAGATGAGCTATGATGTTCATAAATAGGTTAAAAAGCAAGTTTAAAAAGTCTCCTCCTGTCCCAAGAGCATACACATAGGAAAATCACTCCTTTCCCTTACCCACAACGCAGGAACTTTACTAATGCACTGTTTTCTGCCTCTATATCATCCTTTCTTGAAAGCCAACTTCTAAATTCTCCCACTCTCTCAGGGCTAGGCTTAACCCCATCACTTATAAAGCCTGCTAGTTCTTCCCAATCTCCTGATTCTCTGAGGGACAGTAACCCTTAGAGGAAGAATGGTGACTAGAACCAATGGTTGTGACTCTCTGGAGGCTGTGCTGGAAAGGATTCTGACACCATATCCAGAATCATCAGGGAAGAGCACCATAAAGGAGCGTAGATGTCTGGTCTGCAGTGCAAAAGTCAGTGATATGAGCTGCCTGGAACATGGTTGTGATGCTGCCATATTAGCCATTGTATGCTGTGTTATCTTCTTCACTAAATGCTTCAAGTGAGCTCTTTCCTTGAAAGCAAAGAACACATCTCTTACTTTTTATTTATGCCCCACTCTAACTAGTGTGGTGCTGAGCACAAGGCAGGGGATCAATCAAGGCTGGTGGGGAGATTGATTCATTCCTTGACCATCAAGGATGGTGGGTAGATTGATTCATTCCTTGACCAGTAGCCAAAAAGCATGAGGTCATGTGCTATAAAGTCAGGTGCACCTAGGGATATGGAGCAAATGCTGCCCTACAACCTACACAGCGGGGAGCATAGTGACAGTGGCAAGATCACGGCTTTTGCAATCTGACAAAACTGGGTAGATGCCAGCCCACCTATTAACTGGGTGACATATGACTGTACCACGTAACCACACCAAATGTGTTTTCTTTTCCAAAAATAGTAACAATAATAATTTCCATGTTATAGGATCATTGAAAGCATTAGAGAAGTTGTGTGACCCAGATCTTAGCAGAGAAGAAGCATTCATTATATCTGTTTCATTTTAAGATTTAATAATGAATTTGAGAAAAAGTATGAATAGCATCATCATTGCTGTCATCGCTATAGGGCGATCTGGTATACCAGGAAGGCTGTCCTTGGATCACTGTTTCTCTGGCCCTATCTTTGGCCTCCCTTCCCACTTGACTTCCAGTATGTCCCACCAGGAACTGCTCTGGGCTCTCTCACCACCCCATTTGCAGGTAATCTGGAACTCTTCCCACAAGCACAAGAGCTCTCTTCATGAAGGAGAAGCAGTGCGGGAGAGTTCAGACACGCTTTCCACTGAACCAAACCTGTATTTCTCAGACGAGACCTAAGCATATTTACATGTGTGGAACATCAGCCAGGATCAACAGAGATGCTGGATTACTTTTACTTATGAAATTTTCTAAGGAAATCCAGGGCATTAAAATCACTAACCACTCAGTCTATGCTGAAATAGGGCATCCTTTTAGAGCCAAAAGTCAGCTAGGACCAACCATACATTCCAACCTGTAGAGGATGCATTTATTTTTAAAAAGAGCTGCCATTTATTGAGTGATTACTATGTTCTAGGCACTAAGGTAAGAAATGTAAGCATGACATAGTCATTCTGGATCTTCACAACCACCCCCCAAAAGTAGGACAAACCATCCCTTCTCCTCCAGTCTACATAAAACTCAGTCATTATCTGAAACACTGTGTTTCAGAGGTAATTAAAATTCACAGGGACATTACTGACCCCTGGGCTGTATTTCTGTCCTGCCAAACAATCAGCACAATCAACAGGAGTCCAGTGAGAAGAGATGCCTGGGGCAAAACTCTCTTCTTATTCCAGAGCCCCCAGAGAGCTCCTCCTAGGACATCCATTAGCCCTGGCAGGCATTGCTGGTGTAAATCACCACCCTGCACACGGTGAGAATATAGTTATTATAACAATTGCCGCAGTGCATGATGCTCATGCCATTCGGAAATGTAGGTCTAATTAGCTCTAAGCTGTTGAAGATTTGAGTAGGGTAGTTTCATTTTGGTTTAATGCTTGGTGCCTGGTGTAAAATCTGAATTTATTACTCTTTTTTTAATCATTTCTGCATGGCTCAACCAGTCGTATCAAAACTACTGCATGTTATAGACTTTAAAAAGTGATTCCCTGTAGGCATTTTAAGGTATAGGATCTATTATGGGAAGATATATATTTGACAGCTTTCTGTTTATTACTCAGTTCCGCCACATTGTTCACGAACCCAGTGAAAGATGTTCACAGTGGTAAGTAACACTTCATTCCGGGAAGAAGGAATGCACGGCAACTTGCCTGGGTAAGTACCAGAATTGGTGTGTGGTGCAATTATAGGACTAATGGGAGAATGCTTCACATACTCCATCAAGACCCTTAAAAGCAAAGGAGACTGCTCTAGTGCTAGATCCCCCTAGACTTTATCCAAAAACATTTCCCCATTAAAAGTAGTATGTCTCAGCAGTGGGTAATCTATGTTATGATTCTAAACATTTAAAAAACAAACTCAGGTAGCAACATCCCTCCTTCCCTGGCCTCTGAGGACAGTCATTTGGAGAGGGGAAGGGAAACCATCCCTATTTTCTTTCCCACATGTGTTTTTACATTTTTTTGTGCCTGAACTACTTTTAACTCTTTTCCCTAGCTATTGATGTGAAACTGATCGAAACAGTCCCATTAAAAACTCCATGTAGGGGAGCCAGCAGGTGGCATGGTGGCTAAGGTACTAGACTCCCCACATAGCTGACCGTGATTCTAGTCCCAGATCTGGTGGCTTGAAAATTACACTGGGTACATGTGTATGTGTGCCCAAAATCCAGAGGGGAGAATAGAGGAGAAGGGCCAACCCCCTAGGGGGTGATTTCCAACTTTCATTCTCTCTTTCTTTAGCAAGTGAATGCACTCTATAGCAAAAAACCTAAAAAAAAAAAAAAAAAAAAAAAAAAAAAGAGCTTAAGCCAAGTGCTTCCAGGAATAATGAAGCCTTCCTACATCTGCTCTCTATGTTTGCTTA
This sequence comes from Tupaia belangeri chinensis, assembly GCF_000334495.1. Classification (NCBI taxonomy): domain Eukaryota; kingdom Metazoa; phylum Chordata; class Mammalia; order Scandentia; family Tupaiidae; genus Tupaia; species Tupaia belangeri. The sequence continues at coordinate 3,957,823 of NW_006203646.1, forward strand.
GTGTTGGCCTCCACGATTTCTCTCATTATTTCTGCATTATTGCATTATTCTCCAATGAGCACACACACACCCTATAGCAAAAACCTTTCTAAAAATAAAAAAGATGTAATTGGCCCATTCAGGGGCCAGCAGGTGGTATGGTGGTTGAGGCACTGGATTCCCACATGTTCAACCATGGTTCGAGTCCTGGACCCAGTAGCTTGAAAGTGATGCTGGGCATGTGTGCATTCATGCCCAAAATCCTGATTGGAGAATGGAGGAAAAGGGATTATAGCATGGCTCTCTCTCTCTGTCCCTCTCTTGGGCAAGTACCTGTGCCCTCTAGGGGGAGAGAGATTAGGGCAGGAGGCAAGCATGACAGTACAAAAGCTAGGAGATTAATACAGTCATCTGTCAAGAGATAACCAACTAACCAGATTCTGACCATAGTGTTATATGCAAACCTGTAAGTCATGTAAGAAAACATAGCCACCTAGTACAACAAATTCACGACAATCTTGAGTGTGCATGTTCCTCTTCAACCCTCATTTCAGAAGTCTACCAGCTAGAAGGCAGGGTGTTTTCTCCAGAAGAGAGTTGTTCATCACAGGAAGTATTTAACCAGAGTCATGTTAGCTGTAAAGGTGGTAAGATACAGTGAGATTCCAGATATTTAAGGTAGTGGCAAGATTTAAAGATGGATTAGATATAGTAGAGAGAAGGAGGGAGAGAGAGAGAGGACAAAAGAAAGGGAAGATGGGAGAAAAGAAGGGATAATGCCAAGATTTGATTTGTGTAACTAAGATAAAAGAGACTATGGGGAGAAATAGGTTTGAGAGATAAAATTCAATTGTTTAATTCTAAGCATGTTAAGTCTGAGATACCCGTGGGACAATTAAAAGGAACTTTGAATAGGTAGCTTGGAGTTCACAAAAGAGGTCCAAGCTGAAGATATAAATCAGAATACAGATGGTATTTTAAATGGTGAGATTGATGAGACCATCAAGATTTGAATGTAGACAAAGAAGTCAGAGCTCTAGAGCACTCCAGTATTTAGAAATAAAGGTGAGAGCCCGCTGATAGCATGGTGGTTAAGGTGGGTGGATCTCACATGGCTGACTATATGGTTCAAGTCCCAGATCCAGTGGCTTGAAAAACACTCCAGGAACATATGCGTGGTTGTCCAAAATCCCGAGAGAAGAATGGAAGACAAGGGATTGTAGTGTGGCCATCCCCCCCTCCCCCCGGGGGTGGGTGCTTTCTCACTATCTCTCTCTTTGGTGAGTATACATGCCCTATAGCAAACTAAAAAAAAAGAAAAAAGAAAAAAAAGAAAGAAAGAAATGAGGGTTATAAGGAACCAAGAAAAGATACTAAGTAGGAACAGCCATGAGGTAGGAAGAAAACCAAGTGATTATGGTATCCTGAATGCCTAGTGAAAAACGTATATTATTAAAAAGGGAGACATCAACTGTTAATAAAAGGCTGAACAAGATACAACCTAAGAATGTATGTTTGGATTTAGCGATATGGAATTAAGTCACTGGCAACTTTGACAAGAGTCATTTTTGTCAGTAGTGGAAGTGACAGACTAAGTTGAACAATTCTAAGGAGAATGGCAAGAGAGCAACTCCAGTCCTAATGATAGAATTGCATGAAATTCTACACTGAGAAAGTTCTGAACTTAAGCCCAAGCTTGAAAATTGCTGTGCTCAATTACTGATGTCTGCCATAAGGACAGATAAGGAAGTAGTGGGATATATGACACATATTTACAAATCTTGTTCCAGGATATATTATGGCTTGTTCCATAGTCTCTTTGTACTTTTTTATGCTATCAACACATTTTTAATACTCATTAACGGTGAATTTAATATTGTTCCAGTAAACTTCTGGTGTTCCAATATCTAATCTCTCTTAAATAGAACAGACCAGTTTCTAAGTGTACCATGTAAAGTCATTTATGAAAACCTTCAGTATCCTGAAAGAACTCTGGATGTCCTGAAAAGATACCATATCTTTCTGCACAACTAACTTACTAAGCAAAGAAGCTTTAAAGGGTGGAAAAATCGACATCTGGCCATGCAATGCAAACTTGCATTTCCTGTTTCCCTTTTCCCTGGGAGACAAGGCTAGATAATTCAGATTTCCACATACGTAGCTCTTTGATACAGTTATTCTGTTTTCACTGAAGGTCAGATGAGGCTGCTTTATCACATAGTCATGATATACAGTGAGAACAACTAGTGGGACCAGGAGGTATGCATGAATATGAAAATGTAGGTATTTCAGTAGCCACTTGATTCCCAGTAAGAACATACGTTCTTCAAAGATCTTGTGTTTCATCTTAACTCCAAAAACAGTTTGTTAGTACTTACTCCTGTGAGAAAATATTCCCTAGAACAGCTCTTCCTGTGACTTAAAAACTTAATTTTCATTCAAATTTGTATTCTAACACATAACTACTCAGAGTTGGAAAGTGTCTTAAGCGCTATCTTGTTCAAACAAGTACCCTACGTGTGAATGAATCCACGGTGCACTAATCCTAGATACACAGCCCTCAGATATCTGGTTAAACACTTCCAGGAATGAACAACTCACTTCTAAAGAAACCAGTTCCCTTCAGCTGTCAGTCTTCTGAAATGAGAGTTGTAGCAGGACCTTAGAATTAAATTAGGGTGATGTGCACATTGGTAGGTGTGTTTTCTCACTTTACAGGTTTGCATAGAAAGATGCTCAGATTCTTTGGTTATCTGGGATTAGGTAATATTGATAATTCTCTGATTTCTGAGACTCCAAGACAGAGCAAACGCTCTTCATTTATCAGTTCAAGGCCCTCCAACTGTGCACAAACTTAAGAGGGCCCAATTAAAATTAACTCGGGGCTGCCTGATTTTTAAATCTCTTTTGTTCCTAGAATAGCAGAGAAGCATGTGGTTGGGAGGGTAGAAGGACAACTGGAATAAGGACCTCCTAGTTCTCTAATTATGGCACCAATAATCCCCTTTATATTCTGGTGTTTTTTAGCATGTTTATGGTTTTGTCTTATTTCATCTTAAAGGCCAAAGGCAAGCTGACTCCAATTGCTACAAACACACAAGGCCCCAACCACAGGCCTCAAGCAAAGAAACAAACAAACAGAATGCATGGGAACCCAGTGTCTCAGATTAAGTATGACAATGGTGCAAAGTCCATATGTCTCAGGAAAAGGGAGACTTTTTTTTTTTTAAATCTCCAGGGTGTCCTGTCAAATCAGGATTATCCAGGGTCCGCACAATTGTTCATTTTTCGTCCTCAGTAGAACTTCATATGGACTCTGTCCTTCCCTTATACTTTAAGATGGATGGCCAATTGTTTAACCCTGGTGTTTTTAATTAATTAGGTCTCTACCACCAAAGCTTTAAGTGAAGTCATTTAATTTAGACTTTGCTTACACAGGCCTCAAGCAAAGAAACAAACAAACAGAATGCATGGGAACCCAGTGTCTCAGATTAAGTATGACAATGGTGCAAAGTCCATATGTCTCAGGAAAAGGGAGACTTTTTTTTTTTTTAAATCTCCAGGGTGTCCTGTCAAATCAGGATTATCCAGGGTCCGCACAATTGTTCATTTTTCGTCCTCAGTAGAACTTCATATGGACTCTGTCCTTCCCTTATACTTTAAGATGGATGGCCAATTGTTTAACCCTGGTGTTTTTAATTAATTAGGTCTCTACCACCAAAGCTTTAAGTGAAGTCATTTAATTTAGACTTTGCTTAGTAGGCTATAGAAAATCAGTATTTATTACTATTTTCATTAGTTGTTATTTTCTATATGACTCAACTAGTCAAAGAGAATGGAGCTTTCAAAGTTTACAAACTGATTTCCCATAGATAATAAAAAATGTATTTATTGTCAGGAGTGAGCCATTTTATAACTCGGGCCTGGGTATATCCAGAGCACGCGAAGAAAAAGCAAGAAAGTGAAATACAAATTTCGGCTTTTTTCACTCAGATAAATGGGGTAAGAATGTGTTTTAGGTCATCTGCGAACTCTAAATGCTATTTACAGACTCAAGAATCAAAACGACATTCTCTTTCATTCTGTGGGGAGAAAATAAGAGTAAGTAAGGAGTGATATTTTATATCCATCATCATCCTTACTTAATGACCTACTTGTCAGTTAGCAGCTGTTGTGGCCAAGGAATGGTACCTGGTTTCTAGCAGCAGTACCTCATTGCTAGTTGGAGTGGGTGAATAAGAGGAATCAGTGGCCTGCCTCAGGGCCACGTGAGTGAGTGGACCCAGCTTGAAAAGAATGTGCTTTTCTCCATTTACCTAGAAGGACTGTAAGTCTCTCCCTCAAAGAAACAAAACAAAACAAAACAAAACAAAACAGCAGCTGAGTACAGAGTCTTCCAAAAACTAAGCAAGGCTTATTTAAAAGAAGCAGAGTTATTGAGAAAGCATTTCAGAGCTCACATTTCCTAGGAAAAGAACATTATATGTGTGTGTGTGTGTGTGTGTGTGTGTGTGTGTGTGTGTGTATAATGACAGTTGGCTCATTTCTAGTGAAAAATCTAACCATTAGCAAAAAGAAAACATTCAGGCAACTATGATCAGGGTATTCCCTTCCTGCTGTCAAGCAACATGGAAAGTCAGACATGAAGCTCAAAAAGGGGATTGGTGCTCATGGAATCAGGGAGGAACAGCTGGATAAATGGGATACTTAAACAGCTCCATCTTACAGGGACAAAAGTCTTGCCAATTAGACTATGTATTTTTTTAATTCTTCAGCTAGAACCTCTTTTATTCATGGGTATAATTGCCCTAACCTTGATGTCAAAATCTCTCTACAAGTCTCATTTCAGAACCAAAAATAGAGAGATACAAAACTGAAAATCAAGCTTCTCCCACTAGTCTTTGAGCAATCCATAGAGAGATTGGTAGATTCTTTTCTGAGTGATTCAAAAGCAGGGGCATAGTCAAATTCAGAAGCATAAACACTGAACCATATATATTGAAAATATTAAAGATGCTCAAAAAGCATGATCTAGGATCCCATTTGTTTAGGATTAAGTTTTAAAATTAAAAATAGTGTTTTTTTTTTTAAAAAAAACTAGTTGGTTACCTTGAGATGACAAAAGTAAATTCATTATCTTTAAAACTAGTAAATCAAGTAAGGGAATCAAGCACTTATTCTACATCTCCTATATAACCACACAATTGGGTAATCAAAGAGTAGGTAAGTGGAAGCATTTATTATAAGTTTGTCAGCTGATAAGTGAAAGGGAAATGGCAGAATTATATATGACCAGTTAGCAGTTCCCAATGAATTAATGGATCCAGGCATTGAGTTTTGGCTGGATCTATTCTAATTTTTTTTTTTGAAAGATCGAAATTCAGACTGTGTATGCTTCCTAAAAAGGGACCTCAATGGCACCCACCCAGTAGATTAAATCTAAATCTACTCAAGTTCCCAAAAATAGCTCTCCAATTTACATAAAATACTGAGGACAGAGGAACATATTGAATGGTGCAATGAGTGTGCGATCAGCAATATCTATATTGTAGGAAACTCTATAGTCAAAAGATAAATTGTAAAAAATAAAAACTAGTATGATGAAGAATCTGTGGACTTGAGATACATGTCCTTTTTTTTTTTTAACAGAGATTTTTGCTACAGGGCAGGTGTGTTCACCAGAGAGACAGAAAGTGAGAAATCACTCTCCAAGTCGGATGGTCACACCATAATCCCTTATCCATTCTCCTCTCAAAATTTTGGGCATGTATGTATAGGTTATCCAGCATGAGTTTCAAGCTGGCAGGTCTGGAACTCAAACCACAGTCAACTACATGGGAGTCTAGCAATGTAACCATTACACCATCTACTGGTCCCAACCTGTCCATTTTTTTAATGGTCAAAAATAAACAAGAGTATCTAGGGATGTACACTTGGATAATAAAACTATGATTAATACAAGGAAACAATTACGAGGAAGACCATGATAGATCACGATAGTGGTTATGAGGAAGACCATGATAGACCATGATAGTGGTTACTTCCAAAGAAGAAGAGAGGGTGAAATTGGATAGGGCACGTGAAGAGCATTTTGGGGTGACTGGCAATTTTATCCCTTGATCTTGATGGTGGCTTAAGGGTGTTGCCGTATAACTCATTAAACTATATAGCTAGTAGGCTTATTTCCTAGTGATGATAAATAAGGCTGGTAATTTGGAAGTTGAATTATTTCCTTTAGTAGTGATTCCTCCTGTGGAACAGAGTGGTGATGGTGTACTACTGGGAAAAGAAGGGTGACCAGGAATCCCAGAACATTGTAAAGATGAAAATAATAATAATAATAATCATCTCATCATAGCCAGTCAAGAAATCACACACCACTTAGGTCTTTTCCTCTCAGTTCTAACCCTGTGGCAAAACTTCAAAACAATTTATAAAAAACCTTCAAGGGCACATAGTAGAGTGGGGAGGTTGTGCTAAAAGTATCCCAAAGGACAAGGGAGACAGGATGACTTCAACTGTATCAATTTTTACAGATCCCTAGTCAGCCCCCCTCCATTGCCTGAACAGGACTTGACTGCCTACGTGTCAACTTGGCCCAATAAAATAAAAGCCCCAGCATTTTCCTCAGGTGAGCAGATCTTATTCCCAGGCAATATGTAGCTAATGCTTAGATACCAGAGAACTGTTACCTTGAAAGGAGAAGTGAAGACTTCAACTTCAGTCCCACAAGGTCTACCACCTGGCTTTGTAGTTTCCCATCCCCAAATCATTTCTATTATTTTTAATAATGATGATGATAAATTATTTTTGAAGTTCATGACTCAAGAGCCTTTGGGACTAACTTATTTTAAATTGGCCAATAAAGTGACTGAGTCAAGGCAAATTGTGAGGGGATGCAGAGATTTGGGAGTATGGAGCACTGGGGGAAAGGGAGCTATTGGAAAAATCTCTAAGCACAAAGCACTTTATAAGTCTTTGAAGCATTTTTAAAATTTATCTGATATGTAACTAAAAACTAACAAACCTGCACATATATATCCTTCACCTAAGCCACATCTGCTCTGGGCATAAAATCCAAGATGCAAATTTTTATGGGCGCTTGAACCCATAATGGGTCTGCCTGTCAAGAACCAGATGAAATACAATTTTTGATCACCTAAGCCAGTGGCACTCAAAAGCTCAAACAATGGCTCTGCCCCCACCCAAGGTCCTATAAGAAAATTTGTATTTCATCCCTCACAGGTCCATCGACTCTGAAAATATTCCCTATGTTAAAAGGCATCCTGGGACCAGCAGTTAGCGTAATGGCTATGTCACTGGACTCTCACATAGTCGATCACGGTTCACGTCCCGGACCCGGTGGCTTAAAACTCATGCTGGGCACGTGTGCGTGTGTGCCCAAGATCCCAAGAGGAGAATGGAGGAGAAGGGATTGTGGCATGGCCATCCCCCCTGGGGGATGATTCTCACTTTCTGTCTCTCTGTCTGTCTGGCAAGCACACGCACCCTATAGTGAAAACCTCTCCAAAAAACTTTTTTAAAAAAATTTTAAAAAGGCATCCCGTTAGGTCCAGCAGGTGGCACAGTGGTTAAGGCACTGGACTCCCACATGGCTGAATGTGTTTAAGTCCCAGTCCTGGCATCCTGAAAATCACATCAGGCAAGTGTGCATGTGTGCCCAAAATCCCAGGAGAAAAATGAAGGAGAAAGGAATGTGGCATGGTCATCCTCCCTAAGAAGGGGGGACTTCTCACTTTTCGTCTCACTGTCTCTCTCTGTCTCTCTCCAGTGATTGTACACATCCTGTGGCAAAAAAACTTAAAAAAAACAAACAAACAAAACATCTATTCAATATCCTTAGTTTACCAATGGAGAAACTAACATCCACATAGGGGATACACTGGCTTAAGATCACTGAAGTAGGGACTAATTCCATCTTCTTCTCTTTTCTTGATGACAAAGCCCCAATTTTGTTTGGGTAATCATTTGTCATACCACTATGTGCTCAAAAGAGGGCCCATGGCCACCCCCAGATATAATAAATCATGACAGATCAAAGCCAATCAGAGTGCTCTCATTGCCTGTAACAGTGATTGGTTTAGTCTGGATATGTGACCAGCCCTAGCCAATGCTAGCTGAAGGTAGTTAGCTGGAAAATAATTATAAATAATTTCCTCAGTTAAAAGCAAGAAAGAAGCAAAATTAATACATGGAAAGAAATACCTATCTTTTTTCTTCATAGGATACAATAATGTCTCTATGACACCTGAAACTTCTACAGCCACCATACAACCATGACAGGAAGACTGAACAGGAAGATAGCAGACCCTGAGTCTTCAATGACATCCTAAAGCTAAAACTCTAGACTTCTTGTACGAGCTAATATATCTTTATTGTTTAAGCCACTTTGTGTTGTACTTTCAGTTTCTCTCAGTCTACAGCAACCTATAGTTAACACAATCACACAGAAGTTTGGGGGAGAGACAGGAATGAAATCCAGATATCATTTCCAAGCCAATGAAGGCCTTTATTTCAGAAACTGGTGAAGTCTATGAACAGCTGTATCAGTTAGAAATAGTCTACTTAATGCTACAGTAAGAAGCAACCCCCAAATCTCAGTGGCTTACAAGAGGAAGGTTCTATTTCTTACTGTGTTACATATCCAATAGGGTCGTTTGAAGTTATACTTCAGAGACCCAAGCTAATGAGGAAACTTTTTTCTGGAACATTGGTCATCTTGTGACAAAGAAAGCATGGAAAGCCATGAACTGGTTTCTAGAACATCTATTTAGAAACAACACATATGATTTGCTCATATTTCATTAACAAGTCACATAGTGCAGCCGGATCATAGTAAAGAAAGGAAAAACAGTTTTCTTATATAAACACCACAGTTAGTCTGTATTTAATGTCTCTAAAAAATAGCTGAGCACCTTAAGGGTAACTGCAATGTCTACCGAACTGTTTTGGACAATCCGTAAACCTTAGAATTTTATGAAATGGCACATCTGTCATGACCCTTTACAGTAAATGTTTAAAATATCCTTTCATCATTGAACAAATGCTTGCCAATTAAAATTTTTTCCCAAATAGTGAAAGGTATTTTTTGTTTGTTTGTTTGTTTTTTTAATTAGGATGAATGGTGACATAGCAGTAATACCACACTCTGTGATGTTGACCCATGTAGGAAGGTTCTGGGTTCATGCCTGGAGACTCAAGTCTGTGTGTGATGGGCACACACCTGCTCACAATCAGGGCCTGGCTAAAGCCAGAAGTAACATAAAGACCCTGCTGGGGGTGCTGTCTTGCTCCCTTTCCCACTCCCATCTCTCTTATTCATGGAAGGAGGAAATAAACTTTTAAAAAAAACTTTTAAGTTAAAACAAATAATATGCCTTGCTTTACCAATACCACCTACTATGGTTAAGTTACGAATAATTTGGTACATGTTATTTTGTCCTTTTCTATGTATACCCACATGTCTATATACATGTGTGCATGAATATATATATGTGTGTGTGTGTATGCAATTTATTACCCAAAAATATCATTCCATAAAATTATACATAATATTTTATACTTTGATCTCTTAATAGTGTGAACATTTTTGCCTATATATAATTACTACTTTCTTTTTAGAAATTACTTAGTAGTCACTGTGTATATATACCATAATTTATAAAGTATTATAAATATATACTTTATATCATAACTTCTCTAGGAATGGACATTCAGGTATTTCTAATCTTAACTATCCCATAAATTCTGTATTAATCATCCTTCAAAAGCCAACACCACGAGTTGATCACAACACTTTTTTATACTAGACCTACAAACAACCTGGAATCCTCCTCCATGCAGCCTTCCCAGCAACCACTACCAATCCATTGATACTGGCACTGATTTTGAAGCCCATTTGCTATCCCTGATCTCTATGTAGAAACAAATTGTCATTTTCTCACCAAGCATCTTCTCTCATAGGATCACCTACTACCTCACTAACTTCTCAGACTTTCTCAGAAGAAGCCATAGACTTTGAGACTTCATATGTGTGTGTGTGTATGCAATTTATTACCCAAAAATATCATTCCATAAAATTATACATAATATTTTATACTTTGATCTCTTAATAGTGTGAACATTTTTGCCTATATATAATTACTACTTTCTTTTTAGAAATTACTTAGTAGTCACTGTGTATATATACCATAATTTATAAAGTATTATAAATATATACTTTATATCATAACTTCTCTAGGAATGGACATTCAGGTATTTCTAATCTTAACTATCCCATAAATTCTGTATTAATCATCCTTCAAAAGCCAACACCACGAGTTGATCACAACACTTTTTTATACTAGACCTACAAACAACCTGGAATCCTCCTCCATGCAGCCTTCCCAGCAACCACTACCAATCCATTGATACTGGCACTGATTTTGAAGCCCATTTGCTATCCCTGATCTCTATGTAGAAACAAATTGTCATTTTCTCACCAAGCATCTTCTCTCATAGGATCACCTACTACCTCACTAACTTCTCAGACTTTCTCAGAAGAAGCCATAGACTTTGAGACTTCATATAAGCCCGATGTTCCACCTTGGGAAGTGGGAAAAAGATAACCCACTTCTTCCAGTGCTCTCCACCATCCCAGTCCCATCTAATATAGCATCTTCTCCTCCAAGAGCCACACTCATGAAGGGTTTCTCACGAAGATGTTAACCTTTCATCTGTTTCCTGCCATCTAGAAGCAGGTACTTCTGTCTTTCTTTGAATAAATATTTACTGAGTGCCTTCTGTCCCAGGTTCTACGCGGTACAGGAGGAAACAACACAGCTAAAAATCCTTGCCCTTGTCGATCTCAAGTTGGAGGAAAAAGACACAGAAAAGAAATAAGGTAAACAAGCAAAATTCATAGTGAGTTCATTGAGGCTGAATGCTAAGGAAAAGCCAAAAGCTGGAAAGGGGAATAAGGAGATGGGAACAGGGGTGAGCGGACTTAAATTGGGAAAAGGAAAGACTTCACTAGAGACACAGAATTTGGATACAGGCCCGAAGAAAGGGAAGGTGATGGTGAAGGTGAAGTGTATGCCATGCAGATATCTGAGGGAGGAGCCTTCCAGAGAGAGGCCCTGGGGCAGGAGCATGTCAAGAACTGTGAAAGGTTGATCTAAGTGAGCAACTTGGGAGGATAGCAGAGGAGGTAAGTAGGTATAGGCCGAGGGTAGATATGGGGGTGAGGAGGTTACAGGTCATAAAGGGTCTCCCTATGGGACCAAAAGAATCATAACATACATGGTCTCTGCCTTCACCAAGGTCTTATTCATCAAGGAAGATAAATATGAATTTCATTATTACAGGTAATTTATTCAAAATATTTCAAATGTGACAAGTTTACAAAGAAGTACAGGTGCTGTGGAAGATAAACAGTATGTACAATTTGACAGTTTCTGATGATCAGGGAAGGCTGCTTGGAAGAGGGGATGTCTACACCCTGAAGGAAAAGAAGAGATTGCCTAGCAAAGATGGGAAGGCAAATACACCAGATAGAGGAACAGTGCATGTTCAACAAGGCCAGAGGGGCTAGGCATCGGAGAACCCAGAAGATAACTGAGCACAGAGGGCAAAAGCAAGAGGGGTAAGACCAGAAACAGAATCCTCAGGGCCTTCAAATGTTCATTAAGGAGGCTTAGGTTTTGTCCGCAAAAGAAGAAGCTGTTGAAAGGCTTTAAACAAAAAAGTGATTCCTTCTACCCTTTTCATTAAAGAGTTCTCTTCCATGCCACTGTCCTTGCTAATCTCTTAGATTCCTGAATAAATGTTGACCTTGGGCCACTCCATGGCCTGGAGATTAAGAGAGCTGGGTCCCACATGCCCACTGCATGGTTCAAAGTCTGGCTCCTCATGACTTTAAGAACACACGAGATGCCTGGGTGAACCCCAAACCGTGACAGGATGAGGAAATGAAGGAGAAGGGATTACAGCATGGCCATGCCCAACTGGGGGTGCTTTTTCCCTCTCTCTACCTCTCTCCCTCAATCTCTCTCTGTATCTGGCTAGCATAGGTGCCCTCTGGCCAAAAGAAAGGAAAAAAAGGTTAATTTTGCTCCCCTTCTAACTAGCCATCTTGAAAACACACTTTTCATTTCTGGTCACTCCTTCTTGTGAAATAAAGTTCTTGCTCACTCCATCTGTCCTGGGATAGGTTACATTTCCAGGCATGGTTGCCAAAGCAGGGTAGCACAGGTGCATGTGAGAACACGTTTCAGGGAGTTAGGAAAAGGAAAATGTGGTTTCCTCGAAAAAACGTCAGGCTCTTCCTATACAGAAATTCAACAGATCCAAACCATTTCAAACTGGGATGACACCATATGGTTTCCAGAATCACATATTGTTTTAGAAGATTCCATGGCTGAGACTGCCTTTCTCTCTTGGTGGAAATGAACCAGATTCTTGCCATTTGCTACTCCTGGTCATTGTAGGAAGGTTAATTAACTCATTTGTTACCCGTGTAGACAGCATACACGGTGTCACAGATGATCTGGAACATTAAAGATGACATTCTTTCTTCTGCCTGAAATCATCTGGAGCCCTCAGTTTTTCTCAAAAAGCAGTGTTTACAAATCTCCAGGCAGTGGGAATTTGTTGTTGTTTTGTTGTGCTCTTTGTATTCCAAAGTTCATGGTGTATTCCATACTCTAAATTAGGCCTCAAAGAGATTTCTGATTAAAAATTTATACAGCTCATGACAGCCTCTTTCTAGAATATAACCCCTAACTAATTCATGTTCACTTACCCTGCAGTTTTCTATTTATAATATTTTACAATTTCTGTGTATTTGTATTATAAATTATTAAATGACATCAAGGTTTTTATTTTGATGAGAGAATTTTTGATGAATTTGACAGTGTAATTACTTCAGATCCTGCTCTGGATTGCTGAGAAAATATTTAATTTTATTTACCTCGATGAATAATTAAAGCGTGCAAGTGGTGGGCTCCCTTGCTGTGCCTTCTGAGCTTCCTCTTTCTGTTTGCTTCTTGCTAATTAAAATAGTGATGCTTTTTTGTGTAGTGGCTTTGAAAAATAAATTACCAATGGGGAGGGAGAGATAAGACTTTAGAAACCTGAAAGGAAGAAGAGAGGAAGACGGGGAGATGATGACAACTTTGGCTGTGTTTTATTTCATGTTATTTCTTGCAAGAGCAAGGAAAGGGAAGAACAAGCTCCTTGTTTGTTTAACCTCCCTCTCCAATTCCGGGAACTTATCTGCTAGCCTCAACTCAAACAGCAGAAATCATGAATGGTAACAACAACTAACTGGGAAAAACACACCACCAGAGAGCCCGGAAGATAACTGATCATCCTATGTGCTACCCCGTTAGGCCGATGAATTACATCCCCATGTGATTTCCATTTGGTTATAAGGTAAGGCACAAGGACAACCTTAGTATTCCTACTTGAACTTGATGGTCTAGTCCTAATAATCACTCACAAGTGTGAGGACCCAGGTTTCCTGATAGCCCATCCACTAGGATTAGAGCATCAAAGAACAATTTTTTTAAGAATTATTTTACTTAACTTTATTTATTTATTCATTTATTTATTTTAATTTGACCAGAGAGGGACAGAGTGAGAGAGAGGGCACGAGAAAGAGAAAACAAGCCACCAGGTCCAGGACTCAAGCCATGATCAGCCATGTAGGAGTCCAGTGCCCTTAACCATCACGCCACCTGCCTGTCCCCAAAGAACAATTTTTTGTCACCACCTGATTTTGAGCAATTGAAAATAATAATTTCTTATTAGGCTCTTGGTATATTGTATTAATAAACTTTGCATATATACGCAGTAATGCTAAAATACTCTGACGCCAATGGAAAAAATACTGAACTGTAGACTGGCAGGAGCCCTGGATTCAAAGTCTGAGCAGGGTGATGATGGAAAAGTCATTGTTATATTCTAGACCTTGGGTTCCTTATCTAAAAATGGAGACAGTTTTGGTAATCTACCTCACAATGTTACACTGGTAATGAGGTAGTGAGGAGGAAGAGCTACGTCCTAGCTACTCCTGTTGTTTGGTAGCTTCCATAGTTAAACATGGTACCAAGAGGTAGCAACCGCCTCTTACCAATCTTTGTATCCCCAGCCTCTAACACAGTATCTGGCATATTGTCCATGCTCTTTGCAAGTTTATCCAATAAGTGAGTGGCATGGATGTCTGAGTGGCTTTTGCCTATCCCATGAGCAGACTGAAAGCCCCTAATTGCATCATAAGGTCCTTGAGGGCCAGGCTGTGTTGTTCTTTTCCACGGCTTAGTATACTGCATGAACACAGATGATGCTAAAAGTGCTTGCTTATTTGTGCTGGAATGGAATGCCCAGTATCATTCAAACAGAGCTGGAGAGACTGGCAGCAGCAGCTTTTCTTGGGAGTGTTGCCTGGGGGGTGGGGGTGGGGTGGGTGGTGATATAAAAATCCTGCAAGTGCGAGGCCACCTTAGTAAAGAACAGGGCATTGTTTGGGGCCAGAACCCCTGGTGAGCAAGGTCTTTTCCAATCAAAGGCCCCGTCACTGGCAAGTGTTCCACAAGCCCCTAGGGCCCAGCTCTCATTGTGTGGCAGAGCCACAGGGGGCAGGGGGACGCCTACTTCCCAGACTGTATCGATTAGCTGCTCCATCTGCCACCCTGCAAACAAGCAGCTAGGCCCCCCATTGGATGAAAATGTCACCCTTGGTAACACATTCTCACAGCTGGTGTCTGACCACAGGACCCTCCGGGAGGGAATAATCAGATCCTGAAAAGCAGTCAGCCCACACCAAGCTAAATGCAAAATGAAAAATAAATGTCTATTTTAATCTCCCCCCACTTCTCAATCCTGACTCCTAAGTGAGACCCCTGAGCACCAGACGTTATTTACAAGTTGTGCTGTCACAGAAGGGAACTGGTGGTTTCAGGGCAGGTTGCTTGGGGAGTCCTGAGTCTGTGGGAATTATAACATAGAGCCCTCCCCTAGATACTTCTGAAGCTATAGAGAATACACTAAAACCCTGCTCCAGTCACTCCAAGTTCCAGGTCTTTCCTTAGAGACCTCTCTGCTCTCACTCTCTCTGTTCGTCCCTTCCCCCTTTCTCTTCCAGAGTTCGTTCTCTCTGCCCAGGACACTCTTGTCCTCTTCTCCTGGATTACTCCTACTTCTCTTTCGGGCTTCCACTTAAACATCTTTAACTCCGGAGATTCGAACCTGAGCATTCCCTCCAAACTATGTAAGGTGGCCCCCATTCTGTTGCCCCTTACACTCTGTGCTTCCCTTGTCACACTTGGCTATCTGTCCTACCAGGCTGAAAGCACCCAGAGAATGGGAATCTTCTTTGTCAAGCTAACTATTATATTCTTAGCACCTACCATAATGCCTGGCACCTTGCAGGTGCTCAATAACTATTACATAACTAAATAAACATTACCAGAGGCAAAGCAATCAATACAAGGCTTGTTATCAGACTCTAAAGATGTCCATGAGGTGAATTTGTCAAGTTTTAGCTGTTGAACTAGCCTAAGTGAAAAAATAAAGGAATTAGTCAGAAGGCTACTGTAGTAGCTTACAAGACTGCAAGAAAAGTTTTGCAAACAAGGGCAGTTCCAGAGAACTCTAGGATGGGAGTTCAGCTAGCATCTCTCTTTTCTCTTTCTTTCTTCTCTCCTCTCTCCTACTTCCTCTCCCGTGCCTCCTTTTCCCCCATCCATCTCTCATCTTGCTTATCACTGATAGCCAACTTCATTCTCTGAGATTTCAAAAGTAGCCGTACAATAACATTGATAGCTTTTTTTTAATCATTAAAAAAAATAGAATTCCTGGGGCCAGCAGCATTAGGGCACTAGACTCCCATATGGCTGACAATGGTTCAAGTCCCAAATCTGACAGCATGTTTTCTTAGTCTCTCTCTTTCTCTCTCTCTCTCTCTCTCTCTCTGGAAGCATACACAACCTATAGCAAATTAAATCATAATAAATAAATAAAATTAAATAATTTTTTGAAAATAGAATTCCCTTCTGTTTCCATATGAAATGGAAATCCATTTCCATGTGAAATCTCAGGGGAAAATTCTGTTGGCCTGACCGAGGATATATGCACATCTCTGGGGTAATCGCTGTGTCCAAAAGGACAAAGTACAATAATAGACCTTTACATCACATATCCCCCCCTAAGGTTGGGCAGAGCAGCAGAGAAGACAGTCTCTCTTACCCCTAGTTCAAGAAAAGGGTGCTTGTCCTACATACACAATAGCTATTCACAAATGGATTAGAGTCCTGTTCTCAGGCTCCAAAAAAAAAAAACATCAGAGCAGGCCCAAGGGAAATCAAGCAACAGATCTAAGAAATTCAATGAATAGCTCTCTGGATTATTTATTTTGAGCTTCTAGAGGACTTACAGTTCAGTGGTGTACACTTTGGTCCTATTTTCTATGGTTCACACATTTGTTTCAGGAATGCTTTGCCATCTATGAGTTATGCTAAAGTTTCACAAGGATGAAGACCAGAAACTTGATTCAGTTCTCATGCCTTTATTTGTCATCCTCTTCCTGCCTGGCTTACTTAATTCTGATCTCTTCTCAATTGAGTCCATCTTACAAGCCATTGCCAACTTCCTAGAATCCCATTTTCCTTGTTTCACATTCCTATCTGAAATGCAATGAATCTCTTTGCCCACACCCACTTAAACACTTAAGTATGGATTTCAACCTCACGAACAATCTGGTTTTATGCTACCAAAAAGTTAATAATAGCTTTGGTTGTGTTCAAGTCTTCGTCTGGGAGCATTACCTGCAGTATTATACCAAAGACATTAAAATAGCAACTGTTTTTATCCTTTTCTGAGCACCTGACTACACTATCTGTTTTCCCCCTATACCAAATTTAACCACACATTTATCCACATGTTAACTTTTGACAGGCTCCTCCTTACAGATAATGAAGCTGAAATTCAAAGAGACCATATATGTCACGCATAATCATAGAGCAAATAAGGGACTATACTGGAAGGCAAGCTCTTGTCTTTCTCCAAAGCATGATCTCTTTTTTCCAGGCTTCTAGGCCATCTCCCAGCTGAAACTTTCTTCTACTTTTCCCTGCATACAGCTCCCCTGTGGTCCAGCTGGTCCCTATGTACTCTGACATTGACCCATCTCCTCAGTTCCTCCCTCACACTAGCTGGTGCTCTTCTCCTGAAAGGCATTTTTGAAGTACCCCCACTTGCCATTAGGTGGAGGTAATTTTCAGCTCAGATTCATTGATATTGAAATGTCCTATGCCACCATCACTGATAATCTAAGTAGAGTACCTTTTACTTCTTTCTGTGTAAACTTCTTTCTCCCGGGTCCCTTTCCTTTGGTATTATTGATCTGTTCTTTATGCATAATTTATGCTCATAATAGAATATAATAAGTGAGACACCACGAAATAAGATATATTATTGACATGAGTAGCTCTCAACCAGGGGCAATTTTGTCCCCTCAGGGAACATTCAGCAATGTCTGGAGACATTGTTGTCACAGCTGGGGACAGGGGGTGCTATTGACAACACATGGGACAGCCAATCACAGCACGTCTATAGTGCCATAGTTAAGAAAGCCCGATCTACATGGACAAGATTAACTGAGTCATGACTGGAAATTTTGATTTTTCATATTAGAGTCTGAACTGTGCATCTTAATCTTAGATTCCAGAGATACATGAGGCCCCTCTCCTTTTGAAACCAGCAGACACGCCTTCATTCTGTGGACGCTTCCTGGCATGAATCCAGCAGGCTGTCAAAACACAAAGAGGCAGCTTCTGTAGACAGCATGGTGTGGTGTAGCTAAGAGGGTTACCATTATCATATCTCCTACTTTCCAATTCCGCGTCTGCCATTTTCTAGTCATCTCCTTAGAAAATATACTTAATCTTACTGAATCTCAGTTTCCTCTTCTATAATAGGAGGTGTGTTATGAATCAAAATGATAAACCAAAGGAAGCATATGACACACTGCTTAGCACAGGGAGGATGTCAGCTACTCCTTCATGTCACAATAAGCAATGGAGACTTCATAATGCACTTAAAACTGTGAGTTATTTCATTTTGACAAATATATTGACCATTATTATTTGAACTATGATTAATACTCAGCCATATACACGGGAACAAGAGAAAGGACATCTTCTGGCCAAGGTGAGGTTCTTGGCACAGGAGGAGCTTATGGTGTGTAGACATAAGAGAAGGAGGGTTAGCAGAGTTCAGCCACAGCTGGAAACATTACAAAAGACCTGACTGAGGAGCTGGAACTTGGGTCCTCAGGCACCAAAGACCAGGCGACTTAGAACAGGTAAGTGTCATGTCAGGTCTGTCCTTCAGGAAGAGTACTATGTTAGCACATTGGCAATGGCTCACTTCCTTCATTGTAAACTCAGTTATGTCCTCTCCCAGTCTTGGTTCTTCAAGTTCAAGTGAAACAACTTTGGAATAACAGGGAAATAGCCATCTCAATTACCACCCACAGTGGTAATTCTTCTCAAAGCAGTTTGGTGGTATGCATTAGATATCTTAAAACAAGCATGCTGGGGCCACCAGGGGACATGATGCTTAAGGACGCTGGACTCCCACATGACTGACCATGGTTCGAGTCCTGGACCTGGTGGCTTGCTTGCTCACTTCCTTTCTCTCTCTCTCTCTTTCTCTCTCTCTCTGGTCAAATTAAAAATAAATAAGTAAATAAAATTAAATACAATAATTTTTTTGAGAGGATGTTTTGCTATAGAGCACATGTGCTCGCCAAAAATACAGAGAGAGATAGAGAGACAGAAAGTGAGAAATCACCCGCGGGGGGGATGGCCACTCCACAATCCCTTCTCCTCCATCTTCCTCTCAGGATCTTGGACATGTACGCACACATGCCTGGCATGAGTTTAAGCCACCAGTTCTGAGACTCAGACTGTGGTCAACTACATGGGGGTCAACTACATGGGGGTCCCAGCGACATAGCCATTATGCCAACTGCTGGTCCCAATAAAAAAATTCTTATAAAAAAAAAAAAGCATGCCCTTTCATCTGGGAAGTTTCACTTCTAGGAATTTATCCTGAGGAAATCATGAAAAATTTGCAAAAACTTACCCACAAGAAAGCTTATTATTAGCACTGTTTATAGGAGTAAAAAGTCAAAGTCCCCAAATGTTCAATAATAATTAAGTGACCAAGTAAATTAAAACACAGTGACTAACTATGCAGCTACTAACACCACATTATTGACACGGAGAGGTTACAAAACAGTGCAAAGTGCATGAGACTTTTTTAAAGTACTTAGATTCAAACACACCACACAGACATACACAAAGACACATACCTGTCTCTACATGTTATAAATACCTTTATGTCCCAACTGTTCCTTTATGGTAATGTATCTTAGAGAATTAATGAAGGCAGTAATAGCAATACGTCTAAAAGTATGCATATACACACATAAACCCATACATGTGCACAGAAGAAAAGTATATATCCTGGTATTAGTGGTGCTTGTTATGGGTGATTATTTTGGGAGATTATTTTATTTCATTCTTTCTGTTTTTCCAATTTTTCAGATCATTCTAGCAGGAGCATTTGTAATATTTATAATGAGAGCTTTTTAATTTAAAAATTAATAAAGAGAAGTTTATCCTCAAGACGCAAACACAATAGCATTTTATAAAATTTCTGATAACCCTGCCATTTTTAAATTATTTGCAGATGATAGATTAAGCCATACTTTCAAAATTGTTGATTTTCCTTGGATTTGGGTATATTTTAACTTCAGGGTATACTGAATTTGGTATAGCTCTCACTGCCAATAGCTGTTCAACTGCATCCTAACTGAACTGGGACTACAGAAAATATAATCTATATGATTTCTTTCCACAATCACTTGACCCAAATAGGATCCACGAGACATGCAAAATAAAAATTATGACTAATTCAAGGCTACTCATGATACAGTGTTAGACTATGACAGTCTGAGTTGGGTAGAGGTTCAGAGATGGAGAAGATAATTACATATTATAGAGGGGACAAGATAATTTTAATACACAAGAAAGATGGGATAAAAATTTTAAAAAAAGAAAACAAAAAACAAGAACAGTGGTATCAGAGGCATAAAGGCAGGATAGAAGTGAGTTTTCATACAGTGTAAAAGGCTAGCATGGTTTTAGCACTGAGCTCTTATTGAAGGCTACAGATAGTGAGGACAAGTTAGAGAGGACCTTAAATGCTAGGGTTAAGAATTTGGACAATGAAATCCTTATAATAAACTTCTTGGTCTAAATAAAACAAAGAGATAGGTGGTTTTTAAATATTAAATATGAAGATGACATTGATAACTCAAGCATTAATTGTCTAGAAACCACCTGAAAGAAGCAAGTAAACACCAGAAGGAGGGATATAATAAGCTCTTTTAAACAAGCCCCCAAACTCCACCTTACAAATGTATTTTTAGAAAAAGGGGTAGCCAGTTGTGTGATTGTCACGATGATTGGATCCCACATAGCCAACAGCACAGTTTGAGTCCTGACCCAGTGGCTTGAGAAACACCCTAGTCATGAATGTGTGCTTGTCCAAAATCCCAAGAGAAAATAGGGAAGAGATTGTGGTATGGCCATCACCCTGGTAGTGTGATTTCTCTCTCTTGCCAGCAAGCACACATGCCCTCTAGCAAATTCAATAAATAAATGAAAATTCTTTGGGGGAAAAAAAAGGAAAGAAAAAGGGTAATGCAGTTGTTCCAGCAGGAAGCAGGCTTCAGGAATCCCAAGGAGATGGCAGGAAATAAATAAGGCTTTAAGGAAGGAGAAACTCAAGCTGACAAATGGTGGCTGAGAAATTGGGATGAAACCCCAAGTAGAGGAAACCTGTCTCAGTCCCTAAAGTGGGAGTTCTGTAATGAGTAAAATTCATTATCTTAAACTTTTGGCTATGAGGTGTAATTGTTAACCTCTGCTACTTTGGTTCAAGGCTCCCTTCAGTAAAATATATTGTTTGCCATCAAAGCTGATGTGGATTAGGAGCTGAGCATATGCCCTCCCTTTTAGGTTATATTAATATACCAAAATCGATAACATGCCATAGCTTTCAGAAGCAGTAATAAAACACCCTAAAATATTCCCAGAATATGTCTATAAATTATTTGTTCAATGTACTTATGTTAAAAAGGTTGTCAGTTACAATGCTCTGGAAGACTCTAAAATTACAAGCCATCGTATTTGTATTTGATAAAGCTCTTGCTGTTTTGGGTCAGAGGGGGTTATGCTGTGGGGGAAAAAAATCATTATTTTCCCTAATAAATAAATTACTTGCCTATATTTCATGTATCACTCAGGCCAGCCAGTATTGAAGGTTTAAATAATAAATAACAAATAGCTCCATTCATTTATTAATCATGATGCTTCACTGTGAATGAGTGTGTGTATGTGTGTGTGTGTGTGTGCATGCACAAGTGTACGTGCGTGTAGAGTATATGAGTTTTCTCTTAGCCTCTTGTGTGTGACAGATAGAACAGTAGTCATCTAAGAGGATGAAAAGTTATGCCTCTGGAGTCATTAACATTTTTCCAAGTTAAGGATGTCATCTAGTGTAAGAGACATTTTCCTTTGGCCAGTACCTAATCCTGAAGACTGGGCTGGGACAAAGTTGCTGAAAGGCATAGTCCATCTAATACATTTAAACTGAGATTCACTAAAGGGTCTTCCTTACTATTTACCCTTCTAAGTGGAACACAGATAGATATATTAGGTGGTCGGAAAAGTCATGACCTATTTTTCTGGTTTTCTATGCAAAACTGCATCATGACTTGTCCAACAACCCAATAGTACTAGGGAGAAAACAGAGGGGGGGGAAAAAAGACAATCAGACTTTCCCCAAAACTGCCTTCTATTTAGTAGAAGAAGAAAAGTTAGCTATGTCTGCAGCAGGCAGTTTGAACCACTCTTAGTCTCAGTTCATTGAATGACCCCACCACTGTATCAACCTCTACCATATTACCACAAAGCAACCACCACCATTGCCTAGAGGGCTTCTCCTACCTGATGCAGACAGAGGTAGGTCAACCCAGGGTACCCGTGCCCACGAGAAGTCAGCTTAAAAAAATATATTGCTCTATACTCCATCCCCCAAGGAATACCTGGACCAAGGAAACAGCTGGACCTTGCAATGAGTTACAGTTGGCACCAGGCCAGAGCAAAAGCAATCAGCCTTGCAGTGAATCCTGAAACAGATGGGTCCCCTCTTATGTGTCCTTCCCTTCTCCACACACCTAGGGCAAGCACGGGCCTTGGCAGGAGCTCTGGGGACACGTGCATATATTTAAAAGGACACAAGTCTCAGGACTACTCTTTCACCATAAATTGCATGCTTTTTTCTACATTATTTAGCTGCAGGGCAAAAGATCTTTCACCTCTGAAAATGCATATGAAAAATCTGCCTGCTCTAATGCCCTAGCTAATTGGGCACTAGCGTGTGGAGTCAAAGAGTCAAGTTCTGCCCACCGTCTGGGGTCAGTTGCTGACTCTTTGGCACCCTGGGTAAATTGCTTCTCCTCCTTTGGTCTCTTCTTTATGTGACCCTCGCCACCAAACAGCAACATGGAGCAGGGCACAGCAGGCTGCCGCGCCGTGAGCCTTGTTTAAAGAACAGGGTCAGCTCCTCGCTGTGAACAGATTTTCCTCTGTGGGAACAGGTTCATGTTTATCTTTCAAGTTCCAGCAACAAACTCGGGATCACCAACATGTGCCGCACAGCTGTGCAGTGCCTGATTTATGAACAAATCTGCATATAATTGTGTTGGTTTCTTTTTTTCCTGGTCCATTTTTTTTTCTTTAAATAAAACAGCTTAGTTCAGGCTGCATAAAGCCTCAATTCTAAAGCTATATAATTTTATGGACAAGGGGTGGGGGTAGGAGTGGGGGGAGCTCTTTTGTATGGCACCTGAACTCATTAAAATCCTAAATTCCATAATTTTACACTACCATGTGCCACAACTAAACAGCCTAATTGCTTGCCATCTTTATGAGAACCGCAAATGGAGCAAGAAAACCAGGGAACAGGTGGGAAGGCCACACTGGGGTTTGGGGCCAAGCCCTGTCAAGAGATGGTGACCAGAATAGAACTCTGTGGGCAGGCCTGAATATTGCTAAGAGTCAGGGGTGTTGCCAGGTAATGAGATCTTCACAAAGTTTATGGAAAATGCATATTATGAAAAAACTATGCATAGATTCCAAATGCTTTTTACACCAAAATAAACTCATATTTTTCATTCTGTTTTTCCACAAACATGTATTAAAATGAAGAGGTTCCTTCAGATATTCCTTCAGACACCAGACTTGGTGACCAAGTAGTTGGAATTTCTTTTTAAGTTAGACACTAGGGGCTGAGGTAAAAATCAGTGCCAATATGTATATGAAAAAATACTCATAGCTAATCATCAGGAAAATGCAAATCAAACCACAGCCAGTTTTGGAGAAAGTCTGATTGTCTTCTCCCCACCCCCTGTTTTCTCTCTAGTACTATTGGGTTGTTGGAAAAGTCATAATGCATTTTTGCACAGAAAACCCGAAAAATAGGTCATGACTTTTCCAACCATCTAACCAAACCACAGTGAGAGACATTCTCACCCAGTTAAAATTACTGTTACTCAAAAAGTCAGAATAAGAAAGAACAAATGCTAACAAGGATGCAGAGAAAAGGAAACCATTGGTGAGAATGTAAATTCAAATAGTCACCATGTAGAACAATAATTGAGGTTTATCAAAAAATTATCACTAGAACTGCCCTATGATCCAGGAGTCCCTCTACTTGGTATATATTCAAAGGAAAGGAAATCAGTATGTCAAACAGATTCTGTGGTCCCATGTTCACTGTATTCCTATTTGTGATAACCACAATGTGGAATCAACTTAAATGTCCATCAGCAAATGGATGGATATAGCTCTAGCTGCCATCTTGCATCCCCGCGTGTGCGCCTAATCTCAGCTGGTCTGCTTGAAACCTCCTGAGCACCAACCCTAGTCCCCCATGCGGCCCCTTTTCCGCTCCGACAAGATAAAAGAAACTATCATGAACCAGGAAAAGCTCACCTAGCTGCAGGCACAAGTGCGCATGGGTGGGAAAGGAACTGCTTGCAGAAAGAAGAAGGTGGTTCATAGAACAGCTACCGCAGATGATAAGAAACTTCAGTTCTCCTTAAAGAAGTTAGGAGTAAACAGTATCTCTGGTATTGAAGAGGTGAATATGTTTACAAACCAGGGAACAGTGATCCACATTAACAACTCTAAAGTTCAGGCATCTCTGGCGGCGAATACTTTCACCATTACAGGCCTTGCTGAGACAAAGCAGCTGACAGAAATGCTCCCCGGCATCTTAAACCAGCTTGGGGCAGACAGTCTGACTAGTTTAGGGAAACTGGCTGAAGCTCTGCCCAAACAATCTGTGGTTGGAGAAGCACCACTTGCTACTGGAGAGGAGGAGGATGATGAAGTTCCAGATCTCGTGGAGAATTTTGATGAGGCTTCCAAGAATGAGGCAAACTGAATTGAGTCAACTTCTGAAAGGGATAAACGTGACGAAGTTACTGGGAGCTGCTATTTTATATTATGACTGCTTTTTAAAATTCTGTTTTGTTTATGGACCTGATAAAATCTAGATCTCTAATATTTTTAAGCCTAAGCCCCTCAGACACTGCAGCTCTTTTCAGTTTTTGCTTATACACAGTTCATTCTTTGCAGCTAATTAAGCTGAAGAAGCCTGGGAATAAAGTTTGGAACAAAGGTTAAAAAAAATGGATAGATACAGACTTTTTCACATTTACAATGGAATATTATTCAGTCATTCAAAGAAAGCATGAAATGCTGTCATTTGCAGCAACATGGATGAGTCTGGAAGACATGGGTTAAGTGAAATAAATCATGCAAAGAAAGAGAAATACCGCATGTTCTCCTTCATATGTGGAAACTAAGAAAGTTGACCTCATAGAAGTAGAGAGTAGGATAGTGGTTACCAGAGACTGGAAAGGACAAGAGGGAAGGACAGAGTAGGGAGAAATAGTTACAAAATTACAGTTAGAGAGGAGGAATAGGTTCTAGTGCTCTATGTCAAGTATGGTGAGTATAGTTAAACGTAATTGTTATCAGGGCTAGCAGGTGGCATGTCGGTTAGGATGTAGACTCCCACATGGCCAACCATGGTTTGAATCCTGGACTTGGCAGCTAGCTTTCTTGCTTTCTCATTCTCTCTCTCTCTCTCTCTCTCTCTGCCTATAGCAAGATAAAAGAAAAAGTAATAATAAAATAAATCTTTTAAAAATAATAATTGTCATATTTCAAGTTAGGTAGAATAGGATCACTTAAATATTCCCAACATAAGGAAATGGCAGAGGTTTGAGATGATGGTTATGCTAAGTATTGTGATTTGATAATTACAGGATGTATATGTATATAAGAACATTAGATTGGACCTGTAAGTATGTGCAATTACTATGATGATTCAAAACAAAACAAAACAGGGACCAGCAGATGGTATAATGGTTACATTGCTGGACTCCCATGTAGTCAACCATGGCTCCAGTCCTAGACCCGGTGGCTTAAAACTCATGCTGGGCATGTGCCTGTACGTGCCCAAAACCCCAAGAATAGAATAGAAGAGAAGGGATTGCTGCGTAGCCATCCCCCCAGGGGTGATTTCTTGCTTTCTGTTTCTCTGTCACTTTGGCAAGCACATGTGCTCAATAGCAAAAATCTCTCTCTTAAAAAAAAAAGAATCGGTGGTTAACAGTGTTACCTTTACCTACATGTTAACCGGTTGTCCCTGGACACAAATTTTGCAGGGGTGAGCGGTTCCTTTGGATGCCAAGAAATCAAGGATCTGGTGATTTAACAGTTATGGATATGAAAAGTTTTCAGCACCACTTCTACAGACATTGAAAATCATCGATTAACCAGAATGACTAATGTTTTCTTTCTTTCTTCTTTTCTAATTTGTCAGAGGTTGCATGCACTTGCCAGAGAGAAAAAGAGAGATGGGAAAAGTACAACCCAGTGGAGTATGCTCATGTCACAATCCCTTCTCCTCCATTGCTCCATCCTCTCAGGATTTGGGACACGCACACACATACACACACGTGCACGCACACATACATATACTTGGTCTGTTTATGTCAAGCCACTGGGTCTGGAATTCTGACCACACACACAGTCAGCCACGTGGGCTGGCTCCCCAACCACTAGGCCATAGGACTGGCCCAACTAGTGGTTTTGGTATTTTGGCTGATCACCTTCTTTTCCTTACAAAAAGAAGGAACTGCCCTTTGAATGGGATGTTGATAGTTTGGTGATTGTGGGAAGGAGCTGGAAATTGTGCCATGAGGAAGTTTTCAGAACATTTTCTTTCCTTACATACCAATTGATTGCAAAGACTAGACCAATCAAGCCCCAATCTTCAGGACCTATTCTCGGGGCTGACAATGAAGATGCTTGTTTACTTCATTAAAATGACATTTCTTTTTTCTTTTTTTTTTCTTTTTCTTTTTTTTAAGAGGGATTTTTGTTATAGGGTGCAGGTGCTCACTGGAGAGACAGAGACATAGAGACAGAAAGTGAGAAATCAACCCCTGGGGTGATGACCACACTATAATCCCTTCTCCTCCATTCTCCTCTTGGAATCTTGGGCATACACACACACACACACACACACACACACACACATGCACTTGCACACACACACGTGCATCCAACATGAATTATTAAGCCACCAGGTCCGGCATTCAAACCGCCGTGCAGACTACAGGGGAATCCAGCAACGAACGTAACCAGTATGCCATCTGCTGATCCCTAAAATGATTATATTTCTAAAATTGAACAATTCATTCAAGCCTCAAGTCTCACTCCTGAAAATTAAGGGTGCCAGTGTTAGATCATAAACCTAGATAACCATGACATATGAAAAGACTAGCTGATAAGATCTAGAAATCTAAATGGAAAGAGTTGGAGAAGTTAGAAAGCTTATATAGATTAGTAGTGAAAACCATGAGTTGTTCAGAACCAGGCACAAAGTCTAATAATATAAAATAAACATTAATTTTGAGTGGAGTGGGTAGAAGAAAGGATGAATGTGAGTCCAGAAAACAACAGTTGATGAAATCTGATCTCAGGGAAGATGGTCCTAGAGGTGAGAATAGTAGAGACAGCCCTGGTTACCCTGACCATGATCACTATCAGAAGTTGCTAGAAACACTGCTATTGAGAGCTTTTCCCTGAGAGACAGATAACTTACCAGAAACCTTGGAAGGTCTAAAAGTGTGCAAAAGCTCTTACTCCCCAAGGGAACATTTCCAGAGAAAATTCCTAGATCTGGCCAACTTTGGCTACTCTGCAGGATTTCCAATGAGCATTGCCCACTTCTTAAGAAATGCACAGAAAGATCTCTTTCTCGCTGAACAAGAAGGGCAGAATGTTTGAGATGAATCTTCTGCTGGGGCCTGGGATCTTACACCAAGAACACAGTGTCTTACATCAGGAATCCATTGACAAAAAATAGAAGCCAGACGGATGTCTACTATGCCAGGCACAGTCTATGAAGAGACAGAGGTCTCTTATGTAGGTCCAGTAGTTAGAGTGAGTCTGACATGGAGAAAGAACTCTGAACAGTGAATCCTGCCTCTGGGTTTACTAATTCCAACAGTAAGCCGAACATACCAAATAGAATTCTTTTTTATTCACCTCCTTTCCCCACTTTCTCTTTTCTTTGTTGTTCTCAGAACTTGTTTCCAGGTGCCTTTCCTCACTGAGTAGCCCAGAAGTTCCTCACCATTGACCAACTCACAGCTATGTAAGTACCTACTTGGCATTAAACATTTTGTATCCAATGCGTCATCCAAGCCTAGTGATAGCCTGCTGAGGCAGACACCGTAATTACTCCCACTTAACAGATTAGGAAACAAGTTCAGCAACATTAAATAATGTGACTAAAATGAACCATGTTGCTGGTATTGCACAGCTGGTCCCCCGCCTTCCTTAGTTGCCCTTTGTCTTTGTGGGTCTCCTAGTTGCTAACAGCCATGGCTTTCTCTTTAGCCTGTCAAGTTCGTATTCACCAGCTGATCACTCACAGTTATACTGCTCTGCAGAATGATAATGAGTAAGAAAGGACTTCTTAAGTTATAACAAACCACACAAACATGGAGACTTACTTTAGTGTGCATGTGTGCGCACGTGTGTGTGTGTGTGTTGCATTTATTTCTGCTTCTGTCTAGTTTCTGACTTTCACTTTCCATTTTTCTTGGATGCATTCACCTGGAATTAGGACTTCCTAACTAGAGCCAAGCCCATCTCCAAGGTCAGCCCTCACTCATCCACAATATATCTTCCCGTTCCCAGTTGCAGTTCTTTTTAAATTTGGAAATGACCTACAGCCACTTCTGCAGTAAACCCAGGGGCTCTAGTGATGCCCTGCTAATAGAATCTTTATGATGCACCTTCTCCCCAGTATCCCATAGCTCTCTTGTGTACTCCTATATCCTTTCCCAGTGGTTCCTATTGCCATCAAATGGCCCCAGACGTACTCCTTTAAAGCACAAGATAGCCTTTCCTATCATATCCCCACATCACTGACAAAAAATTTCCATTGGGTCCAAGGAAAACAGTCACCTATTTGAGCATTTACTATATTCCCAGCACTGGGCTAAGCACTATGTCAAATCCTCACACTATTTCTGTGAAATACATAGAAATGTTGTCTCCATTTGATGGATGGTAGAGCCCAGGTCAAGAAAGTGCCCAAGATCAT
Organism: Tupaia belangeri chinensis; assembly: GCF_000334495.1. Lineage (NCBI taxonomy): Eukaryota > Metazoa > Chordata > Mammalia > Scandentia > Tupaiidae > Tupaia > Tupaia belangeri. The sequence continues at coordinate 3,986,635 of NW_006203646.1, forward strand.
ACACATTATTATTGCTGTTGTTACATGTAGTCAATGCTTATTTAGGTTATGCTACATATTTATCAAGTTCTTTTTTAATTTCCAGAAGGCACATGCACTCAATCAGAGAGAGAAAAAGAAACTGGGAGAGGGGGGTGTGAATGGGGAAAGGGACAAAGCTCCTGCCAATGAGACATTGACTTCTGAGAAATCAAGCTAAGATCAGATCTTATGTGTAGATCTTAACTAACATGCTTGCTATATTCCACAATATAAGAAATTTCTTTTCTTCATTCTATGAAATGAAGGCTTTCCTAACTCTTCCAGACTGACCAGGAGTCTCCTACAATACCCAGCAGATTCCTGTCTCCCAGGTCATGCGTATTCCCAATGAGGAACTATCTATATATACAGCAGCCTTTGGAACTATCCATACAAGCAGCCTTTGCCATACTTCATGCCATCTGGTGACTTGGTTTATTGACCTTCAAAAGAACTCTTCCCCAGTCAGGCACCACTACCCACAGTCACTGTTAGAGATTACAGAATGAGAGGCCACCTTAACATGACTCAAAAATGGGGACTCAATATAAGCTGGTCTTTTGCATAAAGGAGAAGTTGCATTGTAAATGATAGGACCCATCTGGGTATAGGAATTTAACACTGAGAAGTCATTGTCTCCCATGCTAGACTCATGTGCCTCCTTTCATTCCTACCACCCACTGTACATACCCTTATCAGTGGAAAGTGTTTTAATAAATACACTCATGTTGGAGAAATGAGGCTCAGCATTTGCATTTAAGAGGGCTTGCTTCCCTTCAACACTTGAACGGATATTCTAAAGTCTGACCTCCTGGATTAAAACATGTGCTTCATTCATGTTTTTAACCTCTCTAAGCCTCAGTTTCCTTAGTTGTCATGAGTATCAAATAAAACAATATAAGTAAATTCATTAGCCAAGTATCTGGTTAGGTCAGTGGCTTTCAGACTTCAGAATACATCAAAATCACCAGTAGGTCTTGTTAAACCAGACCAATGGGCCTCACTTCCAGAATGTCTGATTCAGTCCATCTGGGGTGAAGCCTGAGGCTAACAAATTCCCAGGTGATTCTGATGCTCCTGGTTTGGAGGCCACACACTGAGACCACTGGACTGGGAAGCTCACATAATTTATCACCCAAGCCAGAGCTCACTTGCGAGTGAAAGGGAGCAGTAATAATAATTACAGCACCTGTAAGCCAGGAGCCTTCCCCTCCCAGGGCAAACCAGAGTTGGTGACCACCCTTTCAGGATCCTTCAGTCCCCAAGCCACTGAGGTCCCATGTCTGTCTGCCCTTTTAGTAAGAATACCAAAACCACTAGAAGAACACAGACTGGCCTCAGCAGGTAGACATGAACACCCAGATGCTAAACTACACCAAATAGACAAGATAAAGTTATGTATAGCAGGCCATGGAACAGGCAGAAGGGATCATGAATGATAGACCTATGCTTCTCCAACTTTCCTATCTCAGTCAAGGTTGGGGATTATGGAAATTGAAGGGCAGAGAAGGATATGAAGCTCATTTTCTTCTAGTCCTTCTAAATGGCATAGGGGCTCAGGAGGGAGCCTCTGTTAACAGGCCACAGTGCCGGGTTACTCCTGTACCTGCAGTTCAGTAGGAAACTTAAGTCCCGGGGATGAGGGAAGAGTCTAAGCCAAGATCAAGAGCCTGGTCTTATTAAACAAAATTTTCTCCCGCTGTTAGAGAAAGTCATTCAGGAAAGAAAGAAATAAGTTGAAAGAGAAAGGGAAGGAGTGGTGTGAGTTAGAGAGTGTACAAAGTCTGATATGCCTTCGATAGAAAACAAGTCTTTTGACCCTATGTACCAGATATCATTGCCTTAATGTAGGCTAAGACAATTACATTTTATAAAACAAACAAGGGGGAGACACTAAGGCTGTGACACACACTCTCTCAGAGAGCCCAAGCCTATCTCCTCCCATTACCAGCTTGTTGGTGGCAGAAATCTTAGCATTGCACCATTTAAGGGCCCATGAAACACTGAGTGAGAAACAGTTCGTTTCCTGGCTCTCTTTATTACAATTCCTTCTAATTTAAAATTTATAATGAATGCAAACAATAATCAGTTTGTAAATACTGTTTTTAAGTTCACTAGAGCTTTGCGGAGCTATTCCTTCTAGGTAACAAGTATGTGGCTCATTACTCTCTCATTAGCAAGATAGAAATAAAGATGCAAAAAAAAAAAAAAAAAAAAGGAAGAAAGAAAAGAAAATCCTCTCCAAAGATATTGTTGGAGTCTAATTGCCTGCAAGGAATTCTTAATAATGTTTACTAATGCCTTTTCAGCCTTGCCAATTTTATAATGCTCATTCCAGATTCCAGGTGTGACGTCTGTAGTCCCTGCTGTGATCTTAGCTAGTGAGTTTAGACACCTAGAATAGCAGCCTTGGAGAGCTTTTTAGCCCCATCTTATGTCTCCAGAATGGAATCACATGCACTGGGGCTTTCAAAAGCAAATTTGAAGCTCTAATATTTTTATTTAAAATTGAATTTCTAATTGGACAGGGTCTGCCTTTTTTTTTTTTAAATTTCCTATAGCGTTCATGCACTCACCAGAGAGAGAAAGAGAAAGTAAGAAAGCACCCTTCAAGGTGTCATTCTTCTCTAAAGATTTTGAGTACACATGCACATGTACCCAGCATGTTTTTAAGCTACCAGATCTGGGACTCAAACCACACAGTTGGTCATGTGGGATCCAGTCACCTTAACTACCATGCCATGGGCTAGCCAAAGGCCTGCCATTTATATAGACAAGACATGCCCCTTTCTCCAGGTGGCTCCTTGAGGGCAAGGCAACAACAGTCACCCTTTTGCTAGACACTATAAGGGGCGTAACAGCATTTTCCCCCTTACCTCCCAGAAACTCCAGGTAGGGTAAATTATCTTCTTGCCCAAAACATAGATCCTTTGTTCGTAATCTTCTTTGATGTTCTAGAAATCTGAAAACAAACAAAAGCATTCTATCCAGATGAAGAGTCTAAGCCAGTTTCTTGAATCTCAGCACTGTTAATGCCAAAAACAGCATGAGGTCCCAGTAAGAAATGACAGGAGCTCAAGGTGGGATGTTGAGGAAGAAAGTGTTTGTTTCTTTTTTTTTTTTTTTAAATAGCTAACAAGTTATATAGAAATAGTATTTATGAAATAGTTATTTAGGAAATAACTTACTTGGCCCTTGCAAGAAGACCTTTGCATGTTAATGAGGACAGACTTTGAACTGTTCTTCCTAGACTGAGTTGCTTTCCAAAATGACTGAGAGAGTCACATCTACAAACATGGATCTTGCTATAACAGACCACTTTGGTCTGGTGATCATGGGCACCTTCTTATGGCCTGACCTGCCATGGCATCACCAGGTAACTATCAAGGCCTTGTTAGCCACATTCAGGTTAAATTCAACCATTCTTTTCTACAGACTCCAAGTCTCTTTTAGACAAAGACTTTCACGTGTAACCAATTACAAAACCTAAGATGTTCTAAACCCACCTATAACCTACAAGCCCTTGCTTCCAGATGGCCCACCTTTCTGGTCCAGGCCAATAAAGAAACACATCTTTGTGTCTTTTCCTAGATCTGTAAAAGAAACTGTTGAGCACCCTGAGAAGCACTTTTGTCCTTCTCTGGGCTTGGTCACTCAAAATTATGCTTAGAATAAACAACGTTAATTATTATTTTTACAGAGTTTGGTTATTTCTATCAACATTGAGAAATGAAGACAGGGAATTTGTAAATTCTTTGCAGGTTAGAGATCATACCTGTTGGAATTTTGTGTTCTCTCTCCCGTCTTATCCAGGTTGACCTCTTTTTTAGAGAGATTTTTGTTATAGGATATGCATGTGCTTGCCAAAGAGAGACAGAAAGCAAGAAATCACCCCTAGGGCATGGCCATGCTGTAATCCCCTCTTCTCCTCTTCTCCGTAATCCCCTCTTCTCCATTCCCCTCTTGGGATCTTGAGCACGCATGCACAAGCACCCAGCATGAGTTTTAAGCCTGCCAGATCTGGAACTTGAACTGTAGTCAACTACATAGGAGTCCAGCAACATAACCATTACGTCATTTGCTGGTTCCAAACCAAGACCGATTTCTTCTAAGTTACCTTTCTGCCCCTCACCCCTGACCTGACCTTTAAGAAGTCAAAATGAATGGCCTGGGACCAGCAGGTTGCTGGATACCCACAGTCAACCACTGTTCAAGTCCCAGACCTGGTGGCTTTAAACTAATGTCAGGTGCATGTGTGTTCATGTCCAAGATCCCGAGAGGAGAATGGAAGAGAGAGGATTGCAGTGTGGCCATCCCCCAGGGGGTTTATTTATAACTTTCTGTCTCTCTGGTGAGCACACATACCCTATAGCAAAAACCTCCCCAATAATAATAATAATAATAATAATAGTAAAGTTTTTTTATGGAAGTAGTTGAAATGGCCTTCCTAGATCTATGGACCCATGGCTGAGTTGTCTTTCATTTTGAGAATGAATTTTGAGGAGAAGCAAATTAGAAGTGGACTTCCTCTATTTCTTTTATGCTGGTAATCCCTTTCCCTCACAGTTTTATAGTGAGAAGAAGGAAATGAGGAGGAGAGTACTAACAGCATCAAAATTCCCAGCAATTTGAATGTTTAGAAGAGCATTTCAGGAACAGACTTGTTTGCAGGAGTCTGCTGTTGATTATACAGGGAAACCAAGCAGAGAACTGCAAACGAGTTTCCACAACGAGGTTCATAAAATAAGATTGAAAAGATTAAAAAAAAAAAAAAAGCCATCATTTCAAAACCACCAAGCCAAGATCAGGCACTGTGCCCAGATCTGGGGTCCATTCCCAGGCAAGCAAGAGATCTGTTTAGCCTGGGACAATGAAAGAGACTCGGCTGGAGATCAAGGACTGGATTCTTCCATCAGCTGGCTGTGTGATCCTAGACAAGGTGCTTGACCTCTCTGAGCTTCAGTTTTAGAATCTATAAAATAAAAAGGTTTAACGTAAAGACAAGTAAGCTCTACCAGTAGGGTTTGAGCCCTGGTTCTACCACTCATTGGCTGTATAACCTTAGAAAATTTCTTAACCAGAATGTGCTTCAATTTCCTGATCTATGAGCTAGAGATAACTATCCTACTTACTTCGCAGGGCTATTGTGAGGGTTAAAAGAAAATAATACAGATGACAGGTCAACAGTGATACCTGGAACATATTACTCAATAGACATTAAGCAGGGGCAGCAGCTGGCATGGTGGTTGAGGTACTGGATTCCCACAAAGCAGACTGTGGACAGAGTCCAAGACCTAGTGGCTTGCTTTCTCACTTTCTCTCTCTCTCTGGTCAATTTTTTAAAAAAATAATAATGAATAAAATTAATTAAAATAATTCATAAAAAAGTAGACATTGCTAGAGATGTTATATACTCTGTACCTCACTGAAATTAACAGGCACAGGAAGGATCAAGCAGTTCTTGGGTTGACTCTGAGCAAATGGCTTCTAATTTCTTGATGACTCAGCTTCATCACTGACTCAGTCCTCAGGGACTCAGAATCCTAACCCCTGCCTCCATGAATGAGCTTTTTTTTCCCACTTGTTCCTCTTATAAAAACATGCCTACAGATTCCAAAATTCAAATCCAGGTTCCCAAATCACATCTGGCAAACACCAATCCCTGCTTTGGTTTAGCTGCCCTTCAAAGGCCGTGTGCATGCCCCCCTCATAGCAAAACCTCCAGTTCCAAGCTGACTCTTACAAGCTATGTGACCTTAACCAAGTCATTGAGAGTTTTGGCCAGCTTCCTTTTCTGGGGAAAAAAAAATAAGTTATTATTATAACACCTGCATCTTACATGGCTCTAGAGCTGAACAAATGAGAAGATAATGAAATATTCACAGCTACCATTCCTCAAACAACTTCTGTGTACTAGGCATTAGACTCATGTCATTTTAGTTAAATAATCCTCACAACAATCTGACAGGTAATAAGTAAATATCCCCTTCACTTGCCAGTTGCTCAGACCTCAGAATCATTCTTTAATCTTTTCTCTTACATTCCATACAAATCCATAGCAAATCTTCTTGGCTCTACCTTAAAAATTAGATCTAGATCACTTCTACTTCCAATGCCCTAGCCCCCCATACTGCCTGGACAACTGCAAAATAGCCTGCTGCTAACTAGCATCCTTGCCCCACGTTTGCCAGCACCCAGAGCAATCGTTTTTATTCTTTTTACAGAGAGATGTTTGCTATAGGGCACGTGCACTCGCCAGAGACAAAGAGAGAGACAAAGAGACAGAAAGCCAGAAATCACTCCCTAGGAGGGATGGCCATGCCACAATCCCTTCTCCTCCAGTCTCCTCTCAGGATTTTAAGCACATATGCACACTCACCTAGCATGAGTTTTAAGCTGCCAGATCTGGGACTCAAACCATAGTAGACTACGTGGGAGTCCAGTGATGTAACCATTACACCATCTGTGGGTCCCCAGAGAAACCATTTTAAGAACATGAGTCAGCTTCTATACTTTCCCTGTCAAAACCCTCCGATGACTGTCCATCAAGTACAGAATAATATCTGGTTTTAACCATAGCCTAGATGTTGGCCTCTGCTACATTTGCAGAGTCCAGGATAAGAATTTAAATTAAGGTTCACATGGCTATACTCTGAATTTTTTTAAGTTTTAAATGAAGATAATCAACTTTTTAAAAGATTTTCTATTTGGAGTCAGCCAGTGGCATGATGGTTTAGGTGATTGGATCCCACATGGCTGACTGCACAGGTTGGTGTCTCAGATTCCCTGGACCCAATGGCTTAAAAAACATTCTGGGCATGTGTGTGTGTATATGCAAGCCCAAAATTCTAAGGGACTGAAGGAGAAGGAATTGTGGTATGGATATCCCCCCCCCCCCCCCCCCGGAGAAAGCTTTTATGAGTTTTGTCCTCTCTCTCTGTTTCTTTGTCTCTTTCCTGTGAATATACACACCACACACCCAATAGTGAATTTTTTTAATTTTTCTTTTTCTTGCATTCTCTCCCTCCCTCTCTGTCTCTCTCCAGTGAGTACAGATGCTCTATAGTGAATTTTTAAATTGCTGTTCTATTTTTATCTGTATAATCATTATACGAAATGGTGAAATCTAAAACTATGTGTGAATGTGTGGCTTTTATATGATGAACAGTATAAATCTATGGGTTTTTAAAAAATAATTATTTATTTTATCTTTTTTACTGTGTGTGGTTTTGGTTTTGGGGGGTTTTTTTGGGGTTGTTTTGTTTTGTTTTGTTTGACCAGAGATCTTTTTTACTGTGTGTGGTTTTGGTTTTTTTGGGTCTTTTGGGTTGTTTTGTTTTGTTTTGTTTGACCAGAGAGAGACACAAGGAAAGAAAGAGAAAGGAAAAAGGAAAAGGCAAGCTGCCAGGTTCAGGACTCAAACCACAGTCAGCCACATGGGAGTTCAGTGCCACCTGCCGACCCCTAAACCTTTGGTTTTAAAGCCCTGAAAGTTAGCAAAATATCAAACAAAGATTATTCACTTTAATTATTATTATACATGTTTGAATGTTTTGTTGATGAGCCAGCAATGTTTAAATAAATGATATATATGTAGGTAACTCATAAATTCTTATACTTTCACTCTATAAAATTGTTCTTGCCTTAATTTCAGATATATTGATAATTATAAGTGAGATTTTCACATAATTTATATTCTTTTATTTTTTATTTTATTTATTTATTTTGGAGAGGTTTTGCTATAGGGCGTGTGCGCTCGCCAGACAGACAGAGAGAGACAGAGAGACAGAAAGCAAGAAATCACTTCCCAGGGGAGCTGGCCATGCCACAATTCCTTCTTCTCCATTCTCCTCTCAGGATCTTGGGCATGCACACACACGTGCCCGGCATGAGTTTAAGCCACCAGGGCCAGGAATCAAACCACAGTCAACTACATGGGAGTCCAGCAACATAGCCATTACACAATCTGCCTTGGCCCACACATAACTTACATTCTTTCAAAAGTAATTATCTAAAATGTTGGGACCAGCAGTTAGCGTAATGGCTATGTCGCTGGACTCCCACGTAGTCGACCGCGGTTCTTCTATCTCTCTGTCTCTCTCTGTCTGTCTGGCGAGCGCACACGCCCTATAGCAAAAACCTCTCCAAAAAAAAAAAAAGTAATTATCTAAAATGTTAAAAATCTCATTCAATATACACAATATTTGAATAAACTTTTATCGAAAATTTAAGTTAGGATAACTGTACAAATTTGAAATACTTAAAATTGCTTTTCCTGTTTGTAAAAATATGTTTATTCAAAATATTCTAATTATTTTTAAGGCAAAATTTTAAGTAATAATTAAACTTTTAATAAGTATCAATATTTAAATCAAATTTTTCAAATAAAACTGAATCTTATTTACTTTTTAGAAATTTGTCTTATTAAATATTTTTATGAAAATGAAACCGTTTCTAATTCTATCTCAAAAGGCCATCTGGGGAACCAGCAGTTAGCGTAATGGCTATGTCGCTGGACTCCCATGTGGTCGACCGCGGTTCGTGTCCCGGACCCGGTGGCTTAAAACTCACACCGGGCGTGTGTGCGTGCGTGCCAAAGATCCCGAGAGGAGAATGGAGGAGAAGGGATTGCGGTGTAACCATCCCCCCTGGGGGGTGATTTCTCGCTTTCTGTCTCTATGTCTCTCTCTGTCTGTCTGTCTGGCGAGCGCACGCGCCCTATAGTGAAAATCTCTCAAAAAAAAAAAAAAAAAACACCATCTGGTTGCCAATGTAAAGAGTCAATACCATTCTTAGCACTTTTTATCACTAGATATACATAGAAAGACAATGTAAAATTTTAAAAATAATATCAATTGGTTTTCTTTTTTTTATTTCCAGAGGGCATATATACTCACCAAAGAGAAAAGGCACCCCACCCACTCAGGGCATGATCACACCACAATCCTTATTCCTCCATTTCCCCGTCCTGTCAGGATTTGAGGCATGCACATACATATGCCCAGCACAGTTTTCAGTCTCTCATAGGTTTGATTCGAACCACAGTCAGCCATGTGGGATCAATCTCTCATAGGTGGGATTCGAACCACAGTCAGCCATGTGGGATCCAGTTCCCTGTGCATAGTGCTAGACTGCTGTGCTATGGGGCCTGCTCTGAATTTTTTTACTATTGCAGAATATTCTTCAACTACCATATGCAACTTATGAGTACTTTCAGAATTATATTCTGAGTTCATGAGTACTTTCAGAATTATATTTTAGAATTAGAAGCAACAACATGTGTGGTTGGAACAACTGGAAAATAATGTTTCATCAAGCAAAATTGTTCTAATATCTTAGCTGAGAGGAAGATTTGTCAAATTAACTTGTCTTTACTGTCACCTGAATATTTCATTCATCTGAATCCTTCCTATACTCTGAACCACGGCCTTTTCTAAGGTCAGCCTCTGCATAGCCCTAACCTGGACCCCATTTCGATACAGCGGCCTTTTGTTTGAAGACACAGGACAAGAGATCGTGCAGGTGTTTCTGAACAGTGTCAGCCACAAAGTAGATGTTTAGAGACATGCATTGTTCTGAGTTAATGCTCAGCACTGACTCACAAGTATTAGAAGCCATGTGTTAGTTAATACATTTATGATTTCTGGGCCAGCCGGCAGCATGGTAGTTAAAGGGGCTAGATCCCCCATGGCCAACTGTGTAGTTCAGGTCTGGATCCTGTGGCTCGAAAATCACCCCAGGTGTGTGTGTGTGTGCCCAAAATCCTGAAAGGAAGGAGAAATGGAGAAGGGATTATAGCATAGCTATCCCCTCCCCAAGGAGGCTAGGAGGGAAGGTACTTTCTTTCTCTTTCTCTCTCTCTCACTCTCTGGCAAGCACATGAGCCCTATAGGGAAAATAAAATTGATTTAATAAATATAAATGTATGATTTCTGTGGTTAGGACCCTCCACTGCTCTTGCCCGATGCCTATGCTGCTCTTCATGATCTGGATCCTGAAGGCCTCTCTGTTCAATCTCTTTTCTTTTTATTTTACAGAAGGCACATGCACTCATGGAGAGACACAGAGAGGAAAGTCAGAAAGCATTCAGTCACACTGCGATTCTTTCTCCTCCATCTCTCCCTCCTTTCAGGATTTTGGGCATATACTCACAAACACCCAGTGTTCCCTCAATAGCCAGGTCTGGGACTTGAACCACAGAGTCAGACAGGAGGGATCCAGCAGCTCCAATACCACACCACCAGTGGCCCCTTTCTCTTTTCCATCATGCTAATTGAATGAGATTTGCCTTTTTGCAGCTCTCTCATCACAACAGCCGTGTAAAGCACCTCGGGGAATTTACAGTCCAGATATCTTCCTTCTAGATATCAGTGTGATTTATAGCATTGGGACCGCATGTCTCTGCTCAAATGTCACCTTACCAGAGAGGCCTCCTGAGACTGCATTATCTAAAACAGGAGTGTGATCATTTGCTAATCCCTTAGCTTTTTTTACTTTCTTCTTCATAGCCCTTATCTACCTTACATCAAACATAATATTCTTTTATTTAGTGCCTGCCTTCCCCATTAGAATTTTCTACTTTCATTCATAGGATCCAGTTTAATGTCATCTCAATAAATGTTCCGCATTTGGAAGGCACTCAATAATTAGTTTCCCCACATTCTTCTCCTTTTCTCACTGCAGTATAGTCCTTTTGCTGTTGGTGGGCAGAGGTAGGGCAGTATTCTCAGCCAGGATCTCTTACTCACTGTTCTGGAAGAATTAGTAGTAGTTTCTCAGAGACTTGAAGACAGCAGAGATGCACCAGGTGTGGGTCTGACCTTCGCCCTCAAATGAGGATAGAAGACAGAGGTGACTAATAGAATCTCAAAGTCATGGGAAGAGAGTAAATAACAATGGTTAATAGCTCAGAAGCCCACTGGGCTTTTTCAAGTCAACCAGATTCAGGGGTTATCCCTGTTAGATCTGTTAAGTGATCCCTGTATCCTCCCCCTCCTTACTCACATCCCTTTCTATTATCAGAAAATTGAGGTCGGCTTTTCTTGAAATTAAAAAAAGTAAATACATAAAAATAAAATAAAATAAAAAACATGCCTACTTAAGGACCACAGTAACCTCTATAGCCTCAGGTAGGTACTGCTTATACTATGTTCATTCTACTCAGCGAGTTTCATGCCTGAAGTCAGACATGCGTTCATAGATATGTTTATATCAACTATACTTTACCAAAAGTGTTCAGTTTCATTCAGATCTTTTGTGAATCAGTAAAATGTGTGTGCGGGGGGAATCATGGAAAGCAACTGTAGATACCAGAGAGAGAGTATGGGAGGAGGGTGGGAGAGGGTGAGAGGGAGGGAATTGGGGGGCGGGGGGAAGAAGTAAAATATAAAAGAAACAAGAAATGAAAGATTATTTGTTGAGGATAACATGTAGAGTAACATCTTTGATTGAACCAATGTACAGTGTATTCTGGGTGGGAAAACTCATTTTGTATGCTTCTGTGATATACAGTGAATAAAGGTAAAGTAAATTTACAATAAGAAAAAAAAAATGAGGTCTGCTGCTATGCTGTCTATATCCCCTTTTTCTCTCTTCCTACCACCTATCGGAGCATTCACCACAGACCAAGCACTGCTCTTAGTGCTTACCAGGCTCTGCCTTCTTTAACCTTCCTACCGAACTATGGGACAGCTGCCACTGTTGTCCACACTTTACAGATGAGGAAAAAGAGATTCAGGAAGGCGGTCACCATTTTCAGCACTAGCAAACAACAGGGTCACTTTCTTGGACAGGTTTGGTTCTGTCTGAAGTCCATGCTCTTAACCACTATGGCTTCCAACTCCTCGAATTCATTGAGAACCTTTAGTTCAACCAAGATGCACTAGCCCCTTCTAATGGGTGCTGTGGTAGGTGCTGTGGGGGACACAAGGACAGTGAGATACAGTCCATGTCAAGTCACTTTAAAAGGACAGGCAGGATGCTCATATACCACACCAAGAACAAAAAATAAACTATGGCACCTGCATTCTTGACAACATAAATGGCGTAGACAGTAAGTGTTCTAGGAATACAGGGGGTGGGGAAAAGAACTTTGGACTTCGCCTTAAAAGATACAGCACTGTGGGACCAGCAGTTAGCGTAAGGGCTGTGTCACTGGACTCCCGTGTAGTCGACCGCAGTTCACGTCCTGAACCAGGTGGCTTAAAACTCACGCCGGGTGCGTGTGCGTGTGTGCCCAAGATCCCGAGAGGAGAACGGAGGAGAAGGGATTCAGCGTGACCATCCCCCCAGGGGGATGATTTCTCACTTTCTGTCTTTCTGTCTCTCTCTGTCTGTCTGGCGAGCGCACGTGCCCTATAGCAAAAACCTCTCCAAAAAAAAAGATTTAGCACTGTAATCAAATATTGCCCCCTCTGTGTGGAGAGACATACAGACAAAGTTTTCATTTGTGTTTTCACCGCACCCTAGGTATTAGTGTCTTAGCATATACCTCGCAATATACTAGTTGCTTTGTAGACCAAATGAGTGCTATGTGGAAGAAAATTAAATGCTCAGGGAATAGGACAGATGGCCACAATGCAGTCCCTTCTCCTCCATTTCTCCCCCCTTCCAAGATTTTGGGCACACATGCACATGTGCCTGACATGCTCCTTAAACTGCCAAGTCTAGTATTTGAACCATGCAGATGGCCATATGTAGTCATAGCATATGTGTCCTGCTTATTTCTCCCTGTAATATGGATAGTTTTTATAAAACACAGTGAAATAAAATATATACCATCAACAAAAAAAATGTGTTCAGCATTCTTTCTTTACGTCCCAGAATATAAGTACATTTTGTAATCAAGAACCAGTAAGCAGACCCGGAGAGCCTCTCTCTAGTACCAAGCAGATTTCAGAGGAGGCTCTTCCTTGGAACTCTTCTTCTGGCAAGGCAAGCTGGGGTGGTCAAAGGAGCATCTTTAAAGCTTGGCTTCAGCACATGAGCCTTGTGTTGCTGGGCAAATAATCTCTCTGATGCACATTTCCCCCAATTATAGAATAGAGAAGGTAGGACTAGCTGGTGGTTAAGGCAGCTGGGTCTCATATGGCCATCTATGTTTGAGTCCTGGTCCTGGCAGCTTGCTTTCTCACTTTCTCTCCCTCCCTCTCTCTCATGCTATCCCTCACTGGTCAAATTAAAATAAATAAATAAATAAATAAAGTTAAATAAACTACTTTAAAAAAA
>NW_006203646.1:4000040-4045164 GCF_000334495.1 Tupaia belangeri chinensis
AAAACACAGTGAAATAAAATATATACCATCAACAAAAAAAATGTGTTCAGCATTCTTTCTTTACGTCCCAGAATATAAGTACATTTTGTAATCAAGAACCAGTAAGCAGACCCGGAGAGCCTCTCTCTAGTACCAAGCAGATTTCAGAGGAGGCTCTTCCTTGGAACTCTTCTTCTGGCAAGGCAAGCTGGGGTGGTCAAAGGAGCATCTTTAAAGCTTGGCTTCAGCACATGAGCCTTGTGTTGCTGGGCAAATAATCTCTCTGATGCACATTTCCCCCAATTATAGAATAGAGAAGGTAGGACTAGCTGGTGGTTAAGGCAGCTGGGTCTCATATGGCCATCTGCATGGTTCAAATCCCAGACTTGGCAGTTTAAAGAACATGTCAGGCACATGTGCATATGTGCCCAAAATCTTGGAAGGGGGGAGAAATGGAGGAGAAGGGACTGCATTGTGGCCATCTTCTGTGGTGGGTGCATTTTCCTTTCTCACTCTCTCTCTGTCTCTCTCTCTCTGTCTCTCTCTCTCTGTCTCTCTCTCTCTCTGTCTCTCTCTCTCTCTCTGTCTCTCTCTGGTGAGTGCATGTGCCCTCTAGAAAATTAAAAAAAAAAAAAATCCAGAAGAGAATCCTTACTTCTGAGAGTTGTGGTAAGGATTAAATGAGATCAGATCTATAGAAACACTGGTATATATTTGTTGCCCCAAAATTGATAGTTTTCTTTTCTTTACCCATTGTCCTTAGAAAATAATTTCTTGCTTTCTGAGCAAGGAAACAGAAGGAATTGTGGTCTTATTTTCCCTTCAACTGTAGCTTGACTGAATTCATCCACTCCCACTGGGTGATTGCTATCATCTAACTTCCTTGCAAGGTCTCACCCTCCCCAAGCTCTCTCCACACACATCCCCCAGCCTGCCCCACTTGCCTTCATATTTCTCCTAGAGTCAAAGTTTCAGCTTCCCTGCTCAGGGCAAGAATCCACAGTGAGGGTCTTAGACCTGTTTGAGCTCACAGAGCAGAGTCATTAAAATAAAGCCACGCCTTCCTTCCCTGATGTTCCTCGGGACAGATGACTCGGCCCCAGACATATGGTTTATCCATTTGGGAACTGGATTATTGCTTCATAAAACTGCTACATGGAACTCTTATATTTAACTATGTTGGATAAATAACTCTCTCGCCTTTTTGGGGACTGCCATCTAGCATTACCCTCATCTCTTGGGGTCCTTCGGTGTTTCAGAGAGCTGATTCCTCCAGCACATTTCCTCGCATCAGACATCTTTGAGGGTGAAAGGGCATGCCACTGGCACCTCGTGCTTTGTTGGACACCTCGCCTCAAGAGTACAAGCTGTATTTCTACTTGGTGCACAATTTCAATACCGTAGAACATTGTGCTAGACTTTGCAACAGTATTTTCTTTTCCAAAAGCATTTGGGTCTCATGTTTTTAATGTACATACCCCTTTATCTATTTATACCCCAGACACTCAATGACAGGAACCGAATTTCCTTATAGGCAGCATGTTTGTTTTAAAGGGCAGCTATGGAAACCGTTCATGTCCTATCTACCTGTTAAAATGATCAGTAGTTCTCCTTTGAAAGCTTTCTTCTTTGGGGCTGATGTGTTTTGTCAATGACAGTGTGATCGTCCATAAAAGGTGCCTGGGTTAGGATGGAGTGAGTGCAAGTGCAAAAGCAGCAGGGTTTGCCTTGAATTGATTACTATGGAGATTGCCTAGTGGTATACAGGAGCTCAATATGCGATTTTCTCCATTGTGTATAGGTTTGAAGTTCGTTGCATTTCTTTTTTTTTTTTTAAAGGAGAGATTTTTGCCATATGGCACATGCACTTGCCAGAGAGACAAAAATAGACAGAGTCAGAAAGCAAGAAACCTTCCCCAGAAGGGATGGCCATGCCACAATTCCTTCTCCTCAAGTCTCCTCTTGGGATTTTGGGCACACACACATGCCCAGTGTGTGTTTAAAGCCTCCAGGTCCAGAACTCAAACCGCCATCAGCTATGCTGGAGTCCAGGGATGTAACCATTATGCCATCTGCTGGTCCCTGAAGTTCACTTCTTTTTTTCTACTTTGCCAGAGAGTGCATGCGCTCACCAAAGAGAGACAGACAGACAGAGAAAGTGGCAAAGCACCCCCTCATAGAGAACAATCACCCACAATCCCCTCTGCTACATTTATGCCTCCTTTGGGGATATTGGACACACACACACACACACACACTCACACTCCTGCCAGGTCAAGGACTCAAACCACAAGTCTAGCCACAAGAGACACAGCCACCTTAACCATTGCAGCAAACTAGGCTGACCTAGTACCTAGTTTGAAGTTTATAAAAGCAGATGGTGTGGTCCCAGCCCTGTTGCTTTCTTACTTTTCCTCTCTTTTTCTCTGTGTCTCTCTCTGGTGAGTCCATGTGCCCTATAGAAAGTTAAATAATAATAATAAATTAAATAAATAATTCTTTAGAGAAAAAAGTTGTTACCCTAGGAAGGGTAATAGGATCAGTCTCATTTACATTTTAGCAGTAATTAATTTATCAGGTCTGATAGGGCCCTTCAAGGTGCGATGCAAGTAACACCTATGGGGAAGCAAAATTAAACAGTCACAATGCTGCCTTGATTCAGTACAACTGCAGGTTACACCCCATGAAGCAGCTGGTAAAATGTAGCCCCACAAACCGAGTACAGTTTTGTGCAAGAGGGAGGTCAAGAAGTCTTAGATTAGCTGATACTTCAAGCTGTTTATAGAAAGAGTAGGGCTTGGATGGACCTCCATCCAATGATTCAATTCTTAAATTGAGAATCTGGGTACATATAAAGGACTATGAGATGCCATGCCTCTGGGAAGGAAAAATGCTGCCATCAAGCCTAGAACATTTCAGAAGTGGGAAACCACATACAGTGAGGTATTGAGAATGAGCACAGACTGTACATAGCCATGGCTTTAATAATCCTCCTAAAACGAAAATATGACCTTCTCTTGACCCTACAAGAATCCCTCCCTGTCTTCTCATGGCATTGAGGATAAAGTCACAAATCCCTAGCACCACCTGCAAGGCCCTGTGTCTGGTGCTCCCACCTCTAGCCTCACTTGGTCCATTTTCTCCCATCCGCAATGCTAGAAAACACCCTAATGTTTTAATACAGCTCTGTTTAGGTCATTGGCAGTGGGCAACTTCTTCTTTTTTTCCCATTCATTATTCATTCTTTTTTTCTTTTTTTTTTTGGAGAGATTTTCACTGTAGGGCGCGTGCGCTCGCCAGACAGACAGAGAGAGACATAGAGACAGAAAGCGAGAAATCACCCCCCAGGGGGATGGTCACGCCACAATCCCTTCTCCATTCTCCTCTCGGGATCTTGGGCACGCACACACACGCACCCGGCATGAGTTTTTTTTTTTAAGCCACCGGGTCCGGGACACGAACCGCGGTCGACTACGTGGGAGTCCAGCGACATAGCCATTACGCTAACTGCTGGTTCCCTCATTCATTTATTTTTAATCTGACCAGAGAGGGACAGAGTGAGAGAGAGATGGGGGAAAGTGAGAAAGCAAGCTGCCAGGTCTTAGACTTGAACCATAGTTGGCGACGTGGGAGTCCAGCACCCTTAACCACCACACCACCTGCCAGCCCTGACCATGGGTTACTTCTATATTTCTCCTTCCTTATCTTCCAATTTCCAAATTTTCAACAACAAACCAAGATTATGTTTTTTTGGTAATACATGTTTTTAAAGATGCCTTAAGGGACTAGAGTTGGCTCAATGGCTATGTCCCTGAACGCCCATGTAGTCAACCGTGGTTTGAGTCCCAGACTCAGTGACTCAAACTCACGCCAGGCATGTGTGCATGTGTGCCCAAGATCCTGAGAGGAGAGTGGAGGAGAAGGGACAGCGGTGTGGCCATCCCCACTGGGGGATGAGTTCTTGCTTTCTGTCTCTCTGTCTCTCTGTCTCTCAGTCTTTCTGGCAAGTGCACACGCCCTATAGCAAAAATCTCTCCATAAAAAGAAAAAAATACCTTAAAAGTTGAGGAAGGGGGAGGGGTTTAAGGAAGAAATTTTGTTAGTTATGCCAGAGGCTTTGGAGAGGGCATTTAGGATGAGGGTTAACTAGACTAGGAGATGTAAACTGCAACAACAAGATGGTCCAGTAGTGACAGAAGCCAGAGGAGTCCTGGGGGCAGCTTAAAATCTTAGATGAAGTGAGGATAAACTGGAAGAAAGGTAGTATCTAAGGTCTATTCTTCCAAAGACCATCTAGAATCAAAGAGAGAAACAGCACAGTGGTTCAGAAAGAAGGCAGAGTTAACAGTCCCTTTCTGCTGTGTTTGATTTGACTTGGTGGTCTAGCTTAAAAACATTTCTTTTTAACCAAAGAGTAATGTGTTTCACTTAAAATTTTTTTAGAATTATTTTATTCATCATTATTTTTCCAATTTAACTATAGAACGATCGAGAGAGTGGAGGGTGGGGACTGAGAAAGCAAGCCATCAAGTCTAGGACTTGAACCATAGTTGACCATGTGGGAGTCTGACGCCTTAACTACCACACCAGCTGCCAGCTCCACTTAAATTCTTACAAATACTTTTTTGGCAGTTGTCATATAAAAGATCCTAATGTTAAAAAAAAATTTTTTTAAGAAAAGCATGAAAAAAATCAGGCTCCAAAATGTTAAGATTTTATTTTCAAAGCTTTTTTGTTGTACACCAAGATAAAATGTTGTTACAATCTTGGGGACTTCACCCCAACAAAATTGTAAGTATTGTTAGGTTTTCATGTAAGACCCTATTAGCGCAGAGAGCTGTGATTGGTGAGTCCCTACCAGTTTGGAAATATTTCACTGTTCTCAAGTTAAGCAGAGCTCTCACCAGAAGCTCTCCCTTCTCTGTCAAAATCAAATGTGGCTTTGTAGTTGTCATTTTTGGGATGAGTTCTCA
Source organism: Tupaia belangeri chinensis (assembly GCF_000334495.1). NCBI lineage: Eukaryota > Metazoa > Chordata > Mammalia > Scandentia > Tupaiidae > Tupaia > Tupaia belangeri. The sequence continues at coordinate 4,004,993 of NW_006203646.1, forward strand.
AAGTTACAAAATAATTTCAACAAACCTTGGCCAGTTTCCATTTACAAAAGAAATGATAAGAATAACTTTTCATAGATGAAAATAGAAGGATGAAGGTGGCAGGAAAAGGTCCATCTATGATTGACAAATGATTTAAGTCTCACCTACTTTCAGCCTCTTATTACTGTTTTTTTACTCTCCTAATCCCTTCTAGTTGAGATTTGTGTTGATACTAAACTACAAAGGTGGCTCCCAGAGACCCTAAGAGTCTTTTAAATCCAGTTCATGACAATTCGGTGAGTGGAGAGGTTGATAAATTAATATTTTCAAAGCGCATTTTCAATAGTCTATCTTTTTTATTTTTGAGAGAGAGATTTTTGCGTAGTCTATTTTTTTTTTATTTTTGAGAGAGAGATTTTTGCTATGGGGGCATGTACTCACCAGCGAGAGGCAGAGAGAAAGCAAGATATCACCTCCCAAGGTGGATGGCCATGCTGCAATCCCTCCTCCTCCATTCTCCTCTCACGATCTTGGGCATGCTAGCACATGCGCATGGTGAGTTTTAAGTCAGCAAGTCCTAGACTCGAACCATAGTCAACTAAATGGGAGTCCAGCGACGTAACCATTATGCCATCTGCTGGTCCCATCAGCATTCTTAAGAATTCAAAGGGTTACTTAATTACATCATGAAGAAACTAAAGAAATTGATGCTTGGTATCTTTAAGCTACATGAAACTCAAAGAGTTTAGACAACCCAAATCCTACAACAAAAAGAGAAGACCGGAGCCACAAGAGGTAAAAGATCTGTCCAATGTGCAACACAAATTCATGGCTGAATCCGGATTGAGAACTCAGGTATTCAAAGTCCCAACCCAGCGTTGTTCACACAGAGAACAATTTTCCCAATAGTATGCCTGGCCAAGACAAACATCTTTTTCCTGATCCTCTAGAATTTCAAGCTCCCAGGGGAAATGAGTCTGATGGCTTTTATGTTTTGTTCTTTTTTTTTTTTTTTAAAGCATTGGTATAATCCTTAAAGAAATCTTTAAAAAACAAAACAAAAACCTTGTCTTGCTAATGATAACAATGGCCCTAAGCAGAATAAATTTCCCAGTCTTTCCAAAACCGGAGACACCCCTTCATGTTGTAGGCTTCAGGTCATGTCATGTACAGCAGCGAGACCCTTTAGCTGCCGGAGGCAGCAAAGATGGGACAAGCCATTAGTTCCATATTGATTTCAACAGTCTACAGGCCAGCATAGCTGCTCCTATGTTGGGTTTTTTTCCAGAGGTTGGATGCCATGCAGCCAGAGCTTAAGCTCATGGGCATGCAACTGGCTGGGGCAGAGGTGCCATGCCCACCTGCCCACGTGGAGAGAGAAGGAACTCATGTTGAAGGAGGTGTGAGATCTTTCTTTTCCCTGCTGCCGGCAGCTGTTTCTCGGATGCTCCCGTGTTCCCTAGCACATCAGGCCTGCTTCCTGGGAGCTTAGCCTCACTTAACCCCATACAGCCTTCTCTGAAGACTGAGTGACATTGCGAGGTCAGTGCAGGCCACAGAATGCACAACTGACCCCAGAGGAACAGCACATCTGCAAAAGCTAAGAGGGACATGAACCTGATTCAGAGGGCAGGGAAAGTGCTTTGGCTTTGTGCATTTTTCTTTTGAATTGGCCTTGTTATGACTCACCAGACATCAAGTCACCAAAAAGAACGAGCCTAAAAACGATGCAGTGATACTGCTGCCTTTGAAGGAGTAAGCGAACACATTTTAATAATTACGTTTCCAGGGCTCTTGATGAGATGGAATACGCACCTCAAGAAGAACATGGCCCTGAACACATAAACTGGACTTCAACAGAGGTCATCCCTGTCCCTGCCAGCTTCACCCCTTCCCCTCTGTGACACCACCAACTCCAAAGTCCACTGCCCACTGAGTGGAGACTGGTTTGGAGACCCTGGAAAGCTCAAATATCCACCTGAGTCAGTTAATTACAGTATATAAAAGTTGGCATCCAGACTCGTGAGCATAATTATATCTGATTCTGGGGGACCTGCTACCAGGAGCCAGCTTACAGTAAATCAGGACAAACAACCAGAATATTGGAATGTCCGTCATGGAGGCCATGACGGATACCTCAGTCATGATAAGGTCATGGCCTTATGCCACACTTTTATCTGATTTAATATAGTTCTATTATTTTCAGTAAATCAGTTGATTCATAAGTTATATCTAATTTAATGAACTGGGATCAGCTTAGAATAGTGAATAAGAAAATAAATTTCCGAGCAAGAAAGACAAGTGCTGGAATCAGCTCGTGGCATGGTAGTTAAGGTAGCTGGGTCCCATATGGCCTACTGTCTGGTTCAAATCCTGGACCTGGCAACTTGAAAAACACACTGGGCACGTATGCATGTGTGCCCTAAATCCCAAGACATTGGAGAACAAGGGATTGCAGCATGGCCCTGGGGGATTTCTCGCTTTTCCTCTCTCTCTTTTCCTTTCTGTCACTCTTTAGTGAGCTCACATACCTCCACAGCAAAACTAAAAAAAAAAAGGCAAGTGTTGTTTATAAGCTTTGACCTCCCTTAAGTTTCTTAACTTCTCTAAGCCTTAGTATTCTCATTTGTAAAATAAAAATATTCTAATGCACACCTAATAGGATACAGAGAATATTAAAGGAGAAAAGTCACGTAAAAACCTTAAAATAGTATTTACTAGATAAGTATTAGCTATCATTATGTAACTAAGCATAGTTTGTTTGTTTGTTTGTTTTTGGAGAGGTTTTTGCTATAGAGTGCATGCGCTTGCCAGAAAGAGAGACAGAAAGCGAGAAATCACTCCCCAGGGGGGGATGGCCACGCCATAATCCTTTCTCCTCCATTCTCTTCTCAGGATCCTGGGCACGCACGTACACATGCCCAGCATGAGTTTAAGTCACCAGGTCCAGGACTCGAATTGCAGTCAACTACCTAAGAGTCCAGTGACATAGCCATTACACCATCTGCTGGTCCCAAGCATAGTTTTAAAACTTTTATAAGACCTGTATTTAAAATAAAATGACAAATCAAATTACTCTTTGATTACATGGTCCAAGTTTTGTTTTGAAACCTGGGTGCAGTGGACAATAGATAACTGGAAGAATTAAGATACAAAATGTACATTACTCAAAACGCTTTTCTCTCTGTAAGTAATCATTTTTAAAATATTCTAAATCTATGTGTCAATGTATTTGTTTACTTATTAAAAAACTGTAATGCTCTAGAATTTTAAAAATAAACCAAGGGGCCAGCAAGTGGGATAGTGGTTAAGGTGCTGGACTCCCACATGGCCAACCATGGTTCGAGTTCCAGACCTGGTGGCGTGCTTTCTCATTTTCCCTCTCTTTCTCTAAGTCTCTCTCTGGTTAAAACAATAATAATGATGATGATAATGATAATAAGATTAAATAATTCTAAAAAAGAAAACAATAAATTAATTAATTTAATTTAATTTAATTTAAACAAATCAACAAGGTAAGAGAAGAACTGAATGCAGAACAGAACCAGACCCCAAGCATGGCTCCATCCCTAGCCAGTGATTTGACCATATTCCTCTTCTGTATGAGATCTGGCGTCTCTTCTATAAAATAAGGCCGGCTTTGAAATGTACCTGAAGGTCCCCTCTAGCCCCCAGGCTCCAGTGATCACTATTATTCTAGATTCAAGAAGACACAGACAGTAGCAGAGGCTCCGACTTCAGACAGCAATTCACTTTTACTCTTGATTATGAAAAAGCCCATGTACAGGATGACAAACAAGCACTAAGACAAACACAGGGTGGGACTGGGCAAGACTGGCAACATTTTTCATTGCCCAGAATAACAGGTCCTGGGCTGAGTTTAGAAAGGCAGCAGCCACCCCGGCAGCCAGCCACTCTAACCCGGAGTCTCCACATCCTAACAAGAAGCAAACTAAATCTTTCGAGCACATAGAGTGCTGGCAGCAAGAAAAATCCTATTTCCAACACAGGCCACCAGGGAAACCTCATCAATATGTAAAAGTAAGGCCTCAGCTTGCCCCAACATCCTTATTTCTGGAAATGAGATGAGTATCAAAACGTCTTCAAATGGAGAGCACAATGCAGCCCTAGAGTGTGTGCCTAATAAACGCTTTTCCTGACAATCTTCAACCAGGTACCAATAGCACTGTCATTGTTAATCAATACCAAGAGCCAGGTGAGGCCGCAGGATCCTTCTAAATGCCAGGTATTCAGGTGGACACTCAAATTAAAACTTGCTTGTCATTGTTAATATAATTTCAATTTCGAGATAAAATAATATGGAACTATATACCAAGGTATCGACTATGCTATTTAAATCATGCTAAAATGCTGAAGTCTTAGTGCCAAAACATGCTAAAGTGTTAAATCTCCGGGTAATAGGAATCTGGGTCATTACTATTTTTATTTTATTTTCCAAATTTTCTGCAGTGGTCTTTTATTTATTTTATACTCAGAGAAAAAGGAAATTTTAAGAGAGTTTAATCATTAAAACAGTAAAAAATAAAAAAATAGGGCCAGCAGTGGGTATGGTGGTTGAGGCGCTGGATTCCAACATGGTGAACTACGATTTGAGTCCCAGACCTGGCAGCTTGAAACTCATGCCAGGTACATGTGCATGCATGTCCAAAACCCAGAGAGGAGAATGGAGGAGAAGAGAATGCGTGTGGCCAGCCCCACCCAGGGAATGGTCTCTCATTTTCTGTCTCTCTGTCTCTCTGGCAAGTATACATGCCCTAAAGAAAAAAAAAATCTCAAAAATACCAATCACTTTGATTGCTTGTTGATACTGTTGAAGACCACTAAGCTTGTTGACGAATTTGAATGAAGTGAATGCCATCTTAAATTCCTACTTTGCTCCTTTAAAATTTCATTATTTATGATGATTAAATCAAAAGGCAGTAAGATATGGTCAGTAAAACAGAAAGTCAACAACAGGCTAGATTCCAGTCTACGTCTGGTCCCGTCTGGTCCCTACATAGCAAGTCATGGCTCCTCTGGGTCTCAAGGTGTGAGACTGGAATCAGATGGCCTATGTTCAAGTCCTGTCCCCCCTATTTTCTATGTGACTTGGGACCGGTAATATAACCTCTCTGAACCTTAGTTGCCAGTTCAAAAATTCCTTATAATTCAAATTCCTAAGTGGCCCCTTCCCTCCCCAGATGAAATGACGTTATCTATGCAGCCTTGTGCCTAGTGTTCTGAAGGTCTTCAGAGAGCAAGAGCTGCATCGTTATTATTACCTTCCTGTCCAAAGCAGAAGGAAACCAACATATCTTCAGAGGGTCCTTCCCTCACCATCCCTCTGTCCGAAATGCTGTCCCAGAGGCCCAGTCAGTCTTCCCCCATGGAGGCCCAGGCTCTGTACAATAGCCAGGTTTTGTTTTCCCTTGACATTCACCTAGTTCCCACATTCCCTCCCAGACAGGCTCAAAGGTGTCCCTCCGGGTCGCCCAGAAGGCCAGGAAAGGGTGAAGGGAAGCATGTGGTACCCGCTGACCTCACAGAAGATCCTGATGACCTCTCCTACCGTTCAAAGAAACGGCCTGTGTGTATGGCCCGAGACAAAGACAACACTGTTGACTTTTCTTTGTTAGACACTATCTCCAATCCTCTGAGTTCATTTGATGAATTGTTTGGGGTAGATAAAATAGCCCTATCCTCCCCCACCCCAATGCTGCCACCAAACGCAGATTAACCAAAAAATGTGCTCTGCACAACGGAAAATGCAGCCCTACAAAAACAGTTCTTGAGGGAGAATTTTTTTTTTTTGTCTTTTGCTGATGGTTTTCCCACGCTTTTTGGACAGCTCAGGCTGGCCTGAACTTGGGGTCACCTTCTCTCCTTTAGAAGCATAGGGACGACTCAGGGTTGAAGATCCTGCACACAGTTTGCAGCTGAAGCTGGAACAGATGGAAGACGGACCCACAAAACCCGTGGAGAACACAGAAGACTGACTCCCAGCCTCCACTACCCATGAGCTTGCCACAGGAGAGAGGGACAAGAGTGACCTTAGGTCAGCTGCAGGAATAGAGAGCTCACAGCAAGCAGGATTAACAGTCGCAGAAACTGCATTTAGTCCCCAGTTTTGAAGGACATTTAGAGAAAAGAGGCCCTTCTCCAGAGCAGTAACCTCTTCAGTATAACTGCAGTCCCATAAAGAACCATAGGCTGCTTCTAGAGAAAACTCTGTTTGAAGAGTGGTGGAGAACTCTGGCAACCGAGGCAAACGGTCTCCACTCTGTAACTGTTGCTGATACTACAATGAATTATAAAGACTGATCATTATTAAGCAATTACTATGAGCCAGGCATTGTTCTTGGTGTTTTTCATGTATTCTCTTATTTGGGTTTGAGCCATAATCCCTAAAGATCAAATTCTAAATGCCATTATATTGAATGCTAAAATCCTGAAAGATCAAAATTTCTAATATCTAAAGTTCTTGGGGCTGGCAGGTGGCGTGGTAGACAAGGGCACTGGACTCCCATGACTGTGGTTCAAGTCACAGATCAGGCAGCTTGCTTTCTCACTCTCTCTCTCTCTCTCTCTCTCTCTCTCTCATACTGTCCCTCTCTGGTCAAATTTAAATAAATAAAATAAAGTTAAAAGAAATAATTCTTTTAAAAAGTAAAATAAAATTTCTAAAGTCTAAAATCCAAATGATTTCCCAAAAATATAATTCCAGAAAAAAATAACATAAAAAATTCCTTAAGGGATATCTATTTACATTCTTAAAGAAAATGTTTTGTTTGGGGTTTTTTTTTAGAGACTTTTTTTGCTATAGGGTGCGTGCGCTTGCCAGAAAGACAGAGAGACAGAAAGTAAGAAATCACGCCCTGGGGGAATGGCCACACTCCAATCCCTTCTCCTTTATTCTCCTCTCGAGAGCTTGGGCACGCACGCACACACGCCCAGCGTGAGTTTAAGCCATCGGGTTCAGGACTCGAACCATGGTTAACTACATGGGAGTCCAGCGACGTATCCATTACACCAACTGCTGGTACCAAGAAAATGTATTTGAGAAACATAAAAACACAACAAAAACCTTTATAGACCATTTTACAGAATAAAATAAGTAATAAAATATATATTTTTACAAGCATAAAGACTCAGGTATACTAACAACAGTTACACACAATAATAACTATGAACAGAAAAACCATATTCATAAAGAAATAGGTCAAGGAGCCAGCAGATGATGTGGAGATTAAGGAGGCTGGAGCCCACATGGTTTGAGTCCCAGACCAGTGACTTGAAAAACACACCAGGCACATGTGCGTACATGCCCAAAATCCCTACAGAAGAGTGAAGGAAAAAGAATTGCAACCAGGCCCCTAGGGTGTTTTTCTCACTTTCTCTCTCTCTCTTTTTCTCTCTCTGTCCTCTGTCTCTGGTGAGCACATACACCCTATAGCAAAAAAGAGAAAAAAAGAAAGAAAGAAAAGAAATAGGCCATAAAGTGAAATGTATAAACACATATCAGTATGGTAATTGTGTGCCCCCAGCTTCACAGCTGTGGTCATCTGAAATACTGTGATGGACAACCTAAGTCCTTTAACAAGATTGATAAAAAGCCACAATGGGTCACCACTGCATGTGGTGTCGCCCAAAGAGCCAAGATCTTAAGAAACTGTATTTCTTACAAATGCTCATGTGCACATGTACAAAAACATTTGTTTATTGAGGAGTTCCCATGTTCTTATATGCATGCACAATGCTTACACACAGTGTTGTGACAATGCACTTTGGCTGAATCATACTTGCAAAAGATGCTTAAAATGAATTAGAGCTCTCAAAGTCTTTAAATGATTTTTAGTTCCAGTTTTGGAAATGATATGAAAATAAAATATATAGCATGATGAATTGTAAAAATTAATGCTGACAATTTAAAATAGTGGAGATAATGCATTAAAAAAAAAAACTCTAAACATTGGGACCAGCAGGTGGTATGGTGGTTAAGGCATTGGACTACCACATAGCCAACTGTGGTTCAAGTCCTAAACATGGCAGCTTGAAGATTACATTGGTCACATGTGCATTGAGGGCCCAGTCCCAAGGGGAAGAGTAGAAGAGAAGGGATTGCATCATGGCCCTCTCCCTTGGCTCATAGTAATTTTTTAATAATCATTAGCCTCCATAATTCATTGTAGTAGTTGATAGTTCTCTATCTACTTGCATGTAATTACTGGCTCGGAATACATGAGTGTAGGTTTTATAATGTTAGTAGACATCATAAAAGAGAAAGTTTTATTATTTTTAAAAAGTATGGATGTGGTTTAAAAAATCAATGCTTAAAAAATGTACAATAAAAATTATCTATTCTTCCACTCTAGCCACTACCTCCCCCAGTTTTATTCCCCAGAGTAACAGTTTTTGTGTGGTCTTCCAGAAATATATATAAATTTTTGCATAAAATGGTATCATTTCATAGGACCTATTCTGCTCTTTGTATCATCACTTAACAATAGGTCCTGAATAAACACATATAGATAATCTTTATTATTTTTTAATGACTGTTAATGCCTGTCTTCCCACAGCAAAGACCACACTGTACAATAATCTTGCATCTTGCTTTTTTACTTACTATTTTATCATTAAAAATTCTCACTTCATTAAAAACTATTTGGGAAAAAAATAAAAGGTTTAATGACTGTAACATATTCCACAATATGAGTAAATTATAATTTATATAAGAATTACCTAATTATGAATATTTTAAATATTTCAGAAAATCATTAACGGCTTCACTGAACATTATGTATAAAACGTTTTTCTATCTACAGAATTTTGAGTTCATTTCTATAAGGATTTATTGAGACTTCTTATGAACTCAGGATTGCTCTCTAGCCGACCTCAGTATCAAAGATGGATACGATGTGAATATTAATATTTTTAAAATAAGAAGAACATCACAGTGTTATATACAACTTCTGTGTGGATGATCCCTTCTCTGGATGAACTAAATCAGCACTGAACTAGGCAGCAAGACAAATGCTTGGTATTATTTTTGCTGTCTATCTTACTCCTTCCCCAACTGACCTTTCCTCATCAGTAGAATGATAAGACACAGAGTCAAAGATTCAGAAAAGAAGCAAAGAGGCTTACTTGGCCAACTTTGATTCCAAACCTGGGTCATTTTCTATTTGAGGAAAGAGCTGTCCACCATGTGGCTGGTCTAGAGGGTTCTATCCTAAGGTAGGAGGCTAAAGTCTAAGCTAGCAATAAAATGCCCCTTACCTGGCCTTGTGGTGAGCATTCATCTTTTGGAAACCTCACTGGGCCTGGAGAGGATGGAAGCAGACAGAGTTTGGACACCTCTCTAATATTCCACCAGACAGCTCTCTATCCACTTGTGCACAGTATACACGAGGATAGGTTTAGGATCTAGAGAACCACTATCGCTTAGACAAGTTATTGGAGTTTGGGAAACATCATGACACATTTTTACATAGAAAAGCAGAAAAATATGTCATGACTTTTCCAACTTTTCCAATATTTAACCTCTCCGTGGCTCCAATTTCCTCATCTTTAAAATGGTAATAATAATAGAACCTATCTCATAGGATTCATATGAGAATTTCATGAGTTAATTTTACATAAGTAATTTAGAACTATGCCTAGGACGTCATGAGTACTCAATAAATGTTTATTGCAACTTATTGGATTGTTAGAAAAGTCATGATATTTTTTTCCTATGCAAAAATGTGTCATGACTTTTCCAATAACCCAGTGGAATGGATGGAAAATAAAGTGGAACACTTAAGGTTGGGTTTTTTTGTTTGTTTGTTCTTCTTTTTGAGAGAGAGAGTTTTTGCCACAGGATGCATACGCTCACCAGAGAGAGAGAAAGATGGAGACAGAAAGCGAGAAATCACTCCCAGGGGGGATGGCCATGTTGCAATCCCTTTTCCTCCATTCTCTTCCCAGGATCTTGGGCACACACACACACACACACACACACACACACACACACACGCATGACGAGAGTGAGTATCAAGCCACTGGGTCCAGGACTCAAACCACAGTCGACTATGTGGGAGTCCAGCAACGTAACCATGCCATCTCTTGCTCCCGAACACTTAAGCTTCATAAAACTCATTCAATTCTAGCAGCATGATAGGAGAAACCCAAAAGGACTCAGACATTATTCAAAAGCGATAAATATTTGACATCCCCCAAAACATTATCTGATCATGGAACTAGGGGGAACAGGTCAGGATAGAGTAATGACACATCACTTGATGTGTTGCATTAAGCACAAAGGTAAGACCAAGACATAGGGACTTCCCTTTGTCTTCCCTTCCCATAAACTCATGACAGAGGAGGAGATACTACTTGCTTCCAAGCTTATATCTAACTCGGCTGCGGTAGAAATTCCAGACAGGGGAATAACATCAGCCCCAGCATAAAGCATGCAAGTATACTGTGTGTCAGGGGCTGATAAATGACTCACTAGATAATACTGGATCGTTTCACATGGTTGAACCCAAAAGCTAACAGAAAAAAAATGATCCTAGAAAGATGAGATTACTTCAGAATATGCAGAGCCTTGGGACCAGCAGTTAGCATAATGGCTATGTCACTGGACTCCCATGCAGTCGACTGCAGTTCGAGTCCTGGATCCCATGGCTTAAACTCACATCGGGTGTATGTGTGTGTGCATGTCCAAGATTCCAAGAACAGAATGGAGGAGGAGGGATCGTGGCATGGTCATCCCCTCTGGGGGGTGATTTCTTGCTTTCTGTCTCTCTGTCTTTCTGACAAGTGCACATGCCCTATAGAAAAACCTCTCCAAAAAAGGAAGAAAAACAAAGAATATGCAGAGCCTCTAAGACCACACGGAAGTGATATTCTTACTCAGCAAATAGAAGAAAACAAGTTTGGGGCAGCAGGTGACATAGTGGTGAAGTGGATTCCCATGTGGCTGAGTGTAGTTTGAGTCCCACTGGAGGCCTGAAACTCATGCCAGGTACGTGTACATGACTGTCCAAAATCCCAGGAGGAGAATGGAAGATAAGGGATTGTAGCATGGCCATTTTCCCTGGGGTGTGATTTCTCATTTTCCCTCTCACTATAGCTCTCTGTCTGTCTCTGGCGAATGCACACACCTTATGGCAAAATTAAAAAAAAAAAAAAAAAAAAAGAAAAGAAAAGAAAACAAAGCAGCTAACTCTTTATATTTCTAGTAAGGTAACATTATATGTGACCAAGCAGAGAATATGTCAAGTGGCAGAAAAATCAGAGGCAAAATGGCTATCTCGAGGTAAATATTCCTTATTAAGACTCTAGGTGAGAGATGGTGAGGATCTAATGTGGGGTGATGGAAAAGTCAAGAGGAAAAGAGAAAAGCACTGAGAGACATTTCAGAGATGGAAGCAGTGGGTTTTAGTGACTATTTAATGACATAAGTGGAAAAAAGAGAGAGAGAGAGAGGAAGTTGACCAGAAGCATCATGATAAAAAGAGGAGAGATTAGAGCACAGAACAGTTAAGTGTTGATGGTTAGAAAATATTCTTTGCAGGTGGGAGTACTGAGAGGCAGACATCTGAAGTGAAGAGAAAGATGCTAAAACAAGGGGTGGAGGATGTACTTACTACATATTAGTCCAGTCAAAGATATTACCAAGAATAGCAGATATTTTAATGGTTTCATTGCTGGACTTCCATGTATTCAAGTAATCAACCGTGGTTTGAGTTCCAGACCTGGCAGCTTAAAACTCACACCGGGCACGTGTGGGTGTATGCCCAAAATCCTGAGAGGAGAATACAGGAGAAGGGATTGTGGTGATTTCTCTCTCCTGTCTCTATGTCTCTCTGGCAAGTACACATGCCCTATAGCAAAAACTCTTCTTAAAAAAAAAAAGATATTACCATGCACGTTATCATCAACAGATCATTTTCCATTTTTTGTGTCCCTATAGTGCATTCTTGCTGGGAAAATTCATTTTGCATGTTGTAACGATATACAGTGATTGAATGTAAAAAAATAAGAAGAAAAGAAAGAAAGAGAGAGAGAGGATGTCCCTATGCCAGCCTGAGGCCTGATGGTTAAGGGTGCAAGATCCCACATGCAATGGGCTGTTTGAATCCTATTGCTAATAGCTTGAAAAACATGTTGGACATGTATGCATGTGTGCCCCAAACCCTGACAGAATGCAAAAAGGGAGACTAGCTTGCAGTGTGACCATGCCCTTTTAGGGGTACTTTCTTCCTCTCCCTCTCCTGTCTGTCTCTCTCTCTCTCTCTCTGGCTAGTACATGTGCCCTCTGACAAATTTTTTGAAAAAACAGAAATGGAGGGTAGAGCAAAGATTGCCTTTAGCCATCTGACTGTTTACCAAGTATCAGTCCTGCCAGTAAGAGTCTGTCTTCATTGTCTTTTAAGGCTGTGCTGTTCTCCTAGTTCTTCTACATTGCCTCTCTGTCTTCCACCAAGCGATATATGACCTTCTGCACCCCCATGGTACCCGGCACATTGGACTACATGATGTTGTGAGTATCTGTCTTGTTTTCCTCTAGAGAGTGAGCTTCTCGCTGGCAAGGAAGGTGTCTTGTTTATCTCCATACTATCAGCACCGAGCACCATGTCCAGCACATAGGCAAGCTGCGATCGGCAGCTTGTGGTGCCGGGTTCCTCATTGCCTACGAGGCAGACATAATCACACGCATTTACATTAGCCCCTCACGGACAGTTGCAGTGTTAATGTCCCTTGACCTGTTGAAATTGATCGGAGGAAATGTATAGCCTGACGCATTTTAATCAAGACACTCAGATGGTGTGAGCTGTACTCTAAATGCACCGTAGACCCATCTGCCTTTTCTCACATTTCTGCCACATTCTGCTATCTCTACTTCCAGCGTCTCACAATAAAAATTCCTTTCCATCTTTACCTTACCAATAGCGAGGAAAATAGTAACAGAACACTGAAGACCAAACTCACAGTGAAAAGCTGATGACAAGCCATATATGTTTCTACTTTCATTATTTTTATTTATAAACCTGTTAGAAATCTGAATGGATTGGAAAGAGCGTGCCAGGATTTTCAAGATTTAATTTGGGTTTTACAAGCAGTGAAAGCAAATGAGGCATTCATCTCAAAGTAATTTCTCAACTGGTATTATCGTTCTCAGGGCATTGACAAGGAAAACAAGACACCATAGAGGAGCACACGTCCAAGACTCACGCAGGGGTGGATGCTAAATGGAGTAGAATTACCGATTCCGAGCACTCGGCCATTGTCAGCAGACATCTTTAGTGGACAGCAAAAGCACCTGGCATGTTTGTTTTATAAAAGCAAATTCTTGGCCTCTAGCCCAGACGTGGTGAATCAGATTGCCTATGGGCGGTCCCAGGTGATTCTTAAGAACACTTATATTCGAGTGCCACGGATCAGATTGGTTGGGGCCAGAGACTGCGAGAAAAACTATGCTAGATTCTTGCATTGGTTCTGCTCCATTAGGCTTAATCAGAATGCCACTTGGTGAAAACCCGAAGGGAGGCAGCAAGCAGGCATTAGAGGAGGCTCCTTCCAGTAGGCCCTTTGGCATTCCAGCACATTCCACCTGGCCAAGCCAGACCTGGCCAGCAGACAGGAACCAATCTCCTTGCTTCCCCCAAACCTGCCTGAAGGTAGAGCGCTTTCCCTTCAGCCCTGCTTCCGGAAGGACTGTGACAGGACAGCTCCCATTCCCAATCCTTCCTGCAAGATCTTTCTTTTTGTTCTCTGTACAATTAATTTGCTAATAATTTTTGCTTCTGATCCATTCCTCATTAAAAAGCTGAATCCCCGAGTTGCGGCTATTGGAACAAAGGTGGGAGAATTTATGTCTTAATTTTGGTTCATTATGGCAGAAAGCCTCTTGCTCCCATCACTCTCTCTCCTCAGCCCCCCCACCTCCATGCTCTGGCGGCTCTGTGACCCTAAATGCCTCTCACTCGGCAGCCACCATGGAGACACTGTCTCTGCCCTTTATCTTCCACCGCCTCATTAAGAGAAATGAACCTGAGTCTGAGAAAGACGACACAGGGGAAATAAAAATGTAATCCCTTGGTGCCACCTATAATGAATTGTTATGAAAACCATGAAAATATCTGTCTGCGGATATTGTTCTTTGATTTGAAGTCAGTGTTGTAAGCGGTAATTTTTGTCATTAAAGCTGTTAATCTGCTCAGCGCTCTTCATAAGTTTTTATGAAGAAAAACAGCCCTGCTGCCTCCCCACTCATTGCAGGGTACTTTGGAGGCCAGCACACATGTAGAGCACCGTGGAATAATTAGCTTTAATTATGGCTGAGACTGCTGTCGGTTGAAAGTGGAGCGACTTCATGCTGCTGGGGCCGGGCATGGAACCTGCTCAGCCTTCAAGATGCCAGAGAAGAGGAACCTCCAGCTTACAGTAAAAGCTCTCAGCTTACAGCCACCCACCAACACTATGGTCAGTGCACACACTGCACAAGCAGGGGCTTGCACACTCATGCTCACACAGATGCTCCTTACAACATACATACACATTCAAGCAACTTCATCTCTTCTCATTCCCAATCACCATGCCCAGACCTAACCACCACAAACACTCATACTTCTATGACCCACATACACATCTCATCACAACATATGTATACCAAATATGACAAGGCATGCATCAAACAAGATACGCACCCCCAAAATTTAGCATATACAACCAGCTATGCATGGCCCCAACAGGAACATTCAGGCATGTCACATGCATACTCCCATTTCCTTGGTCATAATCCACCCCATCCACAACACCTAACCATGATATGTAAGCCTTGATACATACAGCCAACCCCAAATAGACACGTATCCAACTGTAAAACACACATGTGTGCATTACTTAGCTCGAAGAGACAGTCAGATCCCTCACTCTGATGATGTGAAAGGCCTAGTAATAAGTTCTGGAGGGGTAAATGTTCCTGACCTCAAGGAACTTGTTATATGGTGTGATTTCTCGCTTTCTGTTTCTCTGTCTTTCTGGCAAGCACACATGTGCTATAGCAAAAATCTCTCTAAAAAATAAATAAGCAACAAAATGAAAAATAAATCATACTTCATGTAGCATCTATTGATGCACTGAGCATTAATGAAGTGTCAAGCACAGGGAAGGCACCATTGGACCTTCACAGGGAAATAAGACATGTCCATGCCACAAGGAGTTGGCTGTAGATACAGATTGCCCTTCAAGAAAGAATTTGTGGGATCAGCAGTTGGCGTAATGGCTATGTTGCTGGACTCCCATGTAGTCGACCACGGTTCACGTCCCGGACCTGGTGGCTTAAACTCACACTGGGCGTGTGTGTGCATGCCCAAGATCCTGAGAGGAGAAAGGAGGAGAAGGGATTGCAGCATGGCCATGCCCCCTGGGGGTGATTTCTCGCTTTCTGTCTCTCTTTCTGGCGAGCACATGTGCCCTATAGCAAAAACTTCTGCAAGAAAGAAAGAAAGAAAGAAAGAGAGAGAGAGAGAGAGAGAGAGAGAGAGAGAGAGAGAGAGAGAGAGAGAGAGAGAGAGAGAGAGAGAGAGAGAGAGAGAGAGAGAGAGAGAGAGAGAGAGAGAGAGAGAGAGAGAGAGAGAGAGAGAGAGAGAGAGAGAGAGAGAGAGAGAGAGAGAGAGAGAGAGAGAGAGAGAGAAAGAAAGAAAGAAAGAAAAGAAAGAAAGCGAGCGGGAGGGAGGGAGGGAGGGAGGATGAATTTGCCCCACCTGCTAGAAGTGCCTTTTGCAGAGGGCTTTCAGTTGTCAGTCACTCTAGGGATTGCATCAGCTACAGGAGGCAGCCTGGCCTGAGGTTGCTCCCTGCCCTGAGTGGCCAAGTCCAATGGCTGAACTCTGCATGGATGGCAAAGCCTGGCTATTTCCATCTATGCAAGACAACGCTAACCAACCTCCTGAATAGAGGCTCTTATAAAGTCTACATCACAAGTCAATTTCTCCCTCTGTCCACTCCTTCATTTCTCTCCTTTCCACAGATGTGATCTCAAAGGGCATCCCCTAACAAACATCCTATTCTACTAAACTTCATCTTGGAGTCTACTGCTAAGAGATTGAATCCTGTGACAGAGCTATTAATAAATTCAACACTATATTACATGCCAAATAAGAGTACCAGAGAGTAAGGGCCGAGGGGTCATTTTGAGGGAGAGAAATTCAGTAGTAGAAAGATTCCCAGAGAAGGTGGGATTTGAAGTGGATCTGGATTATAGTATTAGGAGACTGAGGAATAGCAGAGCCTTTTAAAGGAATATGACTCAACTTGGGCAAAGGCAGAAGGACAGGAAGTAGGTTCAAAGGAAAAGTAATAGTTACCTCGAGAAATAAGTGAAATGTAAGAATCAAGCCAGACTATGGAGGGAGCTTAAATTTTTCAAAAAGGTTACATTTTGCTTGTTAAACCCACTGACCCCAACATTGGACACTATAGATTAATCACAAAAGTGCACCTAGCATGGTTAGAATTACAGCCATGGGGGAGATATCATAAGCTAATGAAGTTTAAAAAGAGAGAAAGATTGCTATGATCATATTTTAAAAGGCTGGCTAAAACTAAGGCAATATTAGACTTCTCCCACTACAGTCCTCAGGCCATCCATCTATATAATATTTGTGGGACACATATTATGGACAAGTCACATTCCAAATAAGTGTCTTCATAGAGCTTATCCTCTAGTCAGTAGAGATAGATAGTAAATCAAAAAATTAACAAAAATGTCAAGATTATTTTCAGTGCTAATAGTACGGAGAATACAATGTGTAATAAAATCCAATCTGGAGATTCAAACTGACCTACATTACAATGGGGCAATAGTCAAAGAAACCTCCCCTGAAAAAGTAAACTTTTAAATGGTGAGTCCATTTTAAAGTACTTATCTGGGTCATCAGAATGCAGAGATGGATAAAATGTGCCTTCTCTTGAAAACCTGGAAGAAGACAGAGATGCAAAATTCCAAGAAGGAGATAAATTTTCCCTACTTCCCAACTTTTCCATGGGAAAGTTCCTATAGAGACAAGGAAAAGGAGCTGATGCCATTTGATGTCTTCTGTCGGTGGTTTACAGACGGCTTGCACATAGGTTCTTGTGCAGTTTATCTCCCCCCCCCCAAAAGAATATACCTTGGGAAGTAACAGCTCAAGCTGGACTCCTAGCAGCAAGCCAATCAAGTTTCAGACTCTGCCTAAGTCCTAGGGTGATGTGTTACCAGGGCACTAGAACATCAGAAGCAGGAGCTAAAGCTATATTGCCATTTCTAGAGATTGGCCACCCCCAAACCGCAAGCATTGTACCCCATTACCAGGGACTTTGTGGGGATGAAGAATTTGTCTCCAGTAGATTAAATTTAGAGACATTTGAAGTTCTTGCTTTGTTCCATTTCAAAAACAGTCAAAAATATATAGCTTTGACACTACTTTGAACTAATTTCCTGAGGAATCTTAAAAAGAGAAAAAATGACTTTCCTTTGATTTGTAACACTTGGGATTGGTTTGACAGTTCAAAAAATTAATATTAATTGTTTTCAGTGGTTCATTTAATCAGTTCAGTTCAAGTTCCTGTAGCTAACCTAACCCATACAAGAAGACACTGGTTGCTTAGGATTCATCCAAACTTCCCAACTCTTTCCTAGACCTGATTTCACTAGCCATGGTGAATAGAAAGATGGCCCTAGTCTGAATATAGGACAACAGCAATTTATACTGAAATCAAACAATGAACTCTTATAAAACCAAAAACAAAGGAATTTTTTAATATGACTTTCTAAAGTGTGTATCAGATACAAATAGTAAACATACATAATGGTGAAACACTAAAGATACTCCTATTAAAATCAGTAAAAAGCAAAGATGATGTCATTGCTATCAGTGAAATTTGTTCTGGAAGTTTTGGCCAAAGCAGTAGAGCAAGAAAAATAAATGTTCCATTAATATTGGAAAGGAAAAGATAAAATTATTATTTCTCATAGTCATAATTATCTTTCTAGAAAGGAAATTAGCAGAAAAATTATTTGAACTAATAAAGAAGTTCTATGTGGATTAATATACAAGATAAGATAAATATACCAAAATTAGTAGTTTTCCTATATGGCAGCAATAATCAGTTAGGAAATATCTTATTAGAGAAAGATCTCATGATAGAAAAGAAAAATGTCAAGTTCGTAAGAATAACTTAACTGAAAGGATCAAGACCTATTCTTTTCATCTTTAAAATAAACCCAATTATGGTAGAAAAGCATTTAAAAATCTGAATTTTTTTAAAGATTTTATTTATTTATTTATTTAAATTTGACAAGAGAGAGAGAGAGAAAGTGAGAAGGCAAGCTGCCAGGTCCAGGACTCATGGTCAACCATACGGGAGTCCAGCACCTTTAACCACCACACCACCTTCTGGCCCCTAAAAATCTGAATTTTAAACCCATGATGCTATAAAGGACTTGGGGATCAGAACTCCCCTTTGTAATGAACTTATATTCATAATGAGTTCTCAACCTAGATGGATTAGTTTGATTTATCTATAATCAGCACTTTCCAACCCTGGATTACACAAACAAAGAGAATTCAGTTCTAGGGCTGGCCCTGGGGCGAGATTCCATATGACTAACTACATGGTTCAAGTCCTAGATCCATATCTTCAAAAACACACTGGACACATGTGTGCATGTGCCCAAAATTCTGACAAAAAGGAATGGATGAGAAGGGACTGTGGTGTGACTACACTCCATCTGTTTCTCTCTGGTGAGCACACACACCCTCTGGCAAAAAAAAAAAAAATTGTAAAGAATATAATTCTAACTCTTTGCTTCTGGAAGCCCATCAGAGAAATGGTTTTGAGATTTGCTGTAGCTCTAACCAACAACCTAGTCACCTAAATATTTAATATCATTTGGATTCATTTAGAAAGCTTGGAGGTAGACAACTTAAAATGACAATTTATTTTACTTACTACAATATCCTGCAAGTTCATCTATGTTACCACAAATGACAGGATCTCATCCTTATTTATGGTTGAATAATATTCCATTTTCTATATACAGCACATTTTTATCCATTCTTCTGTTAATGGACATTTAGTTTGGTTCTATATCTTTGCTATTGTGAATAATAGTACAATAAACACAAGAGAATAGGCATCCCTTCAACACACAGCTAGATAAGAGGAGTAAGTTATAACATTATATAGACTAGTTGGGTGACTATAGCTAACATAATTTGTTGTTTATTTCAAAATAGCTAAAAGAGAGGATTTTTAATTTTTTTTTTTTTAGAGAAACTTTTGCTATTGGACACGTGCACTTCCCAGAGACACAGAGAGAGACAGAAAGTGAGAAATTATCCCCCAGGGGATGCTCACACCACAATCTCTTCTGCTCCATTCTCCTCTTGGGATTTTGGACAAGCATGCACACACACCCAGCATGAGTTTTAATCCCCCAGGTCCAGGACTTTAACCATAGCTGACTACATGGGAGTCCAGTGACATAACCATTACTCCATCTGCTGGTCCCAGATTTTCTAACAGAAAGAAATGATAAATGTTTGAGGTAATGGAAGTGCTAATTACCCTGATTTGACCACTACATATTGTAAACTCTCGCATTGAATCCCATAAGTGCATATAATTAGAGTATAGCAATTCCTTTTTGGTATGTTTATCTTACCTTGTAATTCCTTTAAACTTCAAAAAAGTGAAAGTTTACCAATGGATTTAATATATGCACACTAATCATCTGATACATGAATAATGCTTACCATACAAAGTCATATCTTAATTATAACAATAAAATTATTTAACTTTTACAAAGCACCTTCATATGCAATCTCTCACTTAATCCTCACAAGAACTCTGTAACATAAGTAATACATGTATGACTTTTAAATACTAACACATAGGAACCATGTACTATGCACTGTGGCATGTACAGGCAATGTGCTAGTCCTTTTACACATGATAACTCATGCAATGATGTCTCATGACATCATTCTGAGACGGATGTTATTATGATGTTCCTTTACGGACACAGAAACTGAGGCTTGGGTAAATTAAGAATTGAATTACTGGGGCTAGCAGGTGGTGTGGTGGTTAAGGCACTAGACTCTCAAATGGCTGACTGCAGTTTAAGTCCTGGATCTGGTCACTTGCTTTCTCATTTTCCCTGTCTGACTCTCTCTGGTGAGTGTACATGCCCTGTAGCAAATTTAAAAATAATAGTAATAATGATAAATAAAATTAAATAAGTAATTCTTTAAAAAAAAAAAAAAAAACTAAATTGCAAAGCCCATAAGTGGCAGATCAGTGATGAACCCAACCAAGTCTGACTCTAGATGCTTCCCTCTGAGCACCTACACTCTTTTAAGGCACTAGACTCTCAAATGGCTGACTGCAGTTTAAGTCCTGGATCTGGTCACTTGCTTTCTCATTTTCCCTGTCTGACTCTCTCTGGTGAGTGTACATGCCCTGTAGCAAATTTAAAAATAATAGTAATAATGATAAATAAAATTAAATAAGTAATTCTTTAAAAAAAAAAAAAAAAACTAAATTGCAAAGCCCATAAGTGGCAGATCAGTGATGAACCCAACCAAGTCTGACTCTAGATGCTTCCCTCTGAGCACCTACACTCTTCTTTAACTGGCCACAGTGGCGTTATTACTATAATCAGCAGCATCTTGACTGTCACCTGTACTAACCGAAAAGGAAACAGAGGTGTAAGGAACTTAGTGGGCTTGCTTATGGGACTGAAGATAAAAAGTGAAATAACTTGGGCACCAACCTAAATGTATCAGATTCTAAATCCCACATTCTTACCAATTCCCCACAGTAATTATTCACACCGTGGGAAGGGAAGTGGTATGTAAACAATGCAAATGAACAGATAATACAAACCTCATTTTCATCCTGCTTTGGAAAACTCCGTATACATTTTCAAACCCCCAGTTTTAGCTTCATCATTATGTTTAAGCTGCTACTAAAATGAGTTTACACTGCTTTACTGTGCCTTCAACCCTACCCCCAACCTGAGAACAAAGAGAGGTAGCCCAAAACCAAATTGGCATGCATTGCAAAGACAGCAGGACATTAAAAATCCACCAGAGCTAACCACACATACATAAACCAGGAGTTGACTGTATGTACTTTGATATACTTAGAAAAAAAAGACCTATATAAATTCAAATTGCTCTCCTACCTAGATATCTAATTCAACTTCACAGGGTCCTAGCATGTGAGTATAGTATTATTTTCCAGACACATTCATTGTTTACTCATTCAACTAGCATTTACTGAAGAGGGTCTGCCAATTAGTCGGTCCAAAGCTAACTCATGTAGTCAAAGGATAGAAGTTGCTTCTCATTTTCCCACAGACACAGACTCTTTTAGGCAGGACAGAGACCTTGTTGGGGTCACCCCTTACTGTCCCTGCCATGCCTTTCCACTCCCAATGCCTATACCATCAACTAAGACAATCCATCTCCTGGCAATAGATACTGTTATTGAGTTTATGTTATGGATAGGAAAACGGAGCCAGTACAGATAGACCTCTCAATGTCATAGGACATAAATTGAGAGTGTCAGATTTAGAACCCCAACAGCTTAATACCAGAGCCCACGGTTGTATCTGCTAGCTATACAAGGGGTCTTTAAAAACTTTATAGACAATGTGTATTAGGAAATATATTGTGCATGAATTCCAATTTTTTGCACCAGAATAAATTCATACTTTAATTTCACTTTCCACAAACTTTTTGAAGTTCCCCCAGGATTTCTTGATTGTCTATATTTCTTGAATTAGATTATCAGCAAAAGAAGAGAATGAAAGTTTATTTGCAAAGTATAGAGAGATTTACCTAACCAGGCAAATTCTTAAAAGGGAAAAATATGTCCTGAGAAGTCAAAGGCATTGTCTAAGGCCACCCAATGAAGCCCACCCAATGAAGCTGGTCACCCATTGCACTCCCTGCCTTACTATCCTTACCCACTCTCAGGGGATACGAGGGCTCTGCAGCCCCTATAACCCCAGGACCACTGACTGGAAGGTAAGAAGAACACAAGTTCAAGCCCACTATCGATGGTCCACTTGACATGGCATCCCCTGTATCAGTTGGGGTAATCACAGGGAGGATATCCATATCTACACAGTGCCCATTATGGGCAATTCTCCCTGGTGAGGAAAGATTAACAGTAAAAATAATTGTAATAGATGAGTTAATATATGTACAAGAAGGTGCTAAGTGCTAAGAAAAAGAAAATAAAGAGAACAGGGTGTGCCACAGTTGAGGTAGCAGAGGGCAGGAAATTATCATTTTAACCCGGGAGGTCAAAGTGGGCTGTCTTCTCATTAAGATGGTGATGTCTGAGCTAAGACCTGAAGGAAAGAAACAAAGGAGGTACCGATGCAGGTAGATAGATACCTGAGAAAGGAGCACTCAGACAGAGGGATCGCCATGCCACAAAGGCCCTGATGTGTATGGACATAGAACTACTAGGAAGTTACTGCAATAATTCAATATAGAGATGACAGTGGCTAGACTGGTAGTAACAGAGGTGGAAAGAACTCATTGAAGACTGGATGTATTTTGAAGACCAAGTCCACAGTATTTCTTGACAGACTGGTTGTGAGACGTAAGAGGAGAAGAATTCAAGTGTGTCTCTAAGGTTTGGGCTTGAGCACATGGAAGGATGGAGAAATGAGAAATGGAAGGCTGTAGGTGAAGCAGTTTTAGGGTAGGAGTGGAAAGGAAGAACAAGAATTTAGTTTTGTACAAGCTGAATTTGAGATATCTATGAGGTATCCAAACAAAGATACTACTGAGTTTGCTATAGAATGTGTGAGTCTGAGGGGTTCAGGAGAGGAATCAAGCAAAAGAAAAAAAAAATTGAAGTAATCGGCCTATAGGTGACACTAAAAGCTATGTATCTAACCCAACTCTTCAAAAGGGTGGATATAGACAGAAAAAGGAGGACAGTGAAGGACAGCCCCTCAAGATACATTCAGAGGCCAGGAAGAAGACAAACTAGAAAAGCAGATTTGGAAGGGGAAACCAGTGAGGTAGGAGGAAAACGGGCAAACATGCATTGTTCTGGAAGACAGGCAAGAATATGTATCAAGAAGGGGGAAGGGGACCAGCAGGTGGAGTGTAGGTTAATGTGCTAGATTCCACATAGCTGACTGTCCTGTTCAAGTCCTAGACCGAGCAGCTTAAAACCACACCAGCTATGTATGCATGCATACCCAAAAGTCCCAAGAGGAAAATGGAGGAAAAGGGATTGTGGTATGGCTATCCCTCTGAGGAGTGATTTCTCTCTCTCTCTCTCTCATAAGTGCACAACCGCCATAGAAAAGCAAAACAAACATAAAGGAAAGGAGAAGTGTTAGCTATATCAAAAGATGCTGGTAGGTCGCATAACACGCATCCTGAAAAATAACTGAAATTAAGCAAGATGGGGGTCCCCTGGTGAACTGAATAGAAACAATTCTGTTGGACTGACATAAAGGCAAAAGCTTAATTGGGGTGGGTTTAAGAGAGAAAGGATGGACAGAACATGAAGAGAGGTGCTTTCAAATGGAGTTGTCTTTGGCAATGGAAGGGGGAATCAAGAAATTTTATTTTTTTAAGATGTGAAAAAGAACAGCATGTGTGAATATTAATAAAAATGATCTAGTGAGAAGGAAGAGATGCATACCATAAGATAGAGAGGGAAGACTGTTGAAATAATGTCCCTGAGCAGGCAAGAGGGCATGGGATTTAGGACTCAAATGAAGAAACTAGCCTTAGATAAAATTATAAGTCATTTTACTTATAATTTACTTATTACAACAGGCATGAGACAGTATATGGTACAGTTTCTGGTGGAGAGCATAAAATGTAGGGTGCTTGGGAGAAAGGTTGTCAATAAATAAGACTAGGGAGAAAAGCAGCCCTATAAACTTAACAAACTTCTATACGTGATCCTGACTTCATTCTGAGATCAACACAAAGCAGATTCTTATTTTATGGAATTTGTTTACAGGAATATGTAGATAATACTTAAAGTAGAAGAGGGAACCTAAATTCAGAGACCAGTTAGGAAATCATAAAAACACCTAAATGAGAGAAGACATCAACATAAGGGCAATAATGAAAAGAAGTATGGCAAGTGTCAAAGTTTTTTTTTGGTTTTGGGTTTTTTTGTTTGTTTGTTTGTTTTTGCTATAGGGCATGTGTGCTCGCCAGAAAGACAGAGAGAGGCAGAGAGAGACAGAGAGATAGAAAGCAAGAAATCATCCCCCGGAGGGATGGTCACGCCGCAATCCCTTCTCCTCCATTCTCCTCTCAGGACCTTGGGCATGCATGCACAGGCGCCCGGCATGAGTTTAAGCCACTGGGTCTGGGACTTGAAGCGTGGTCGACTACATGGGAGTTCAGCAACATAGCCATTACACTAACTGCTGGTCCCTAGCAAGTGTTAAAGTTTTAAAGCAATCGACTCTCAACAACCTGATCATCAATTGAATATAATGAAAGTGGTAGGAATCAGTTTCCTAACTTGGGCAACCAGAAGGATAGATAAGCCTGAGCTAAGGAACTCAAGAGGACTACATCATTGAGAGAGAAGATAAATAGTTGGTTTCTGGCCCCTTAGGTCACAGACAGCTATGGGACATCTGCACTGAAAATGTCTCCAACATTATGGATTACACAGAGTAGGAGTTGAGAAAACAGCTCTAAACTGAAGCTAAAGAGCTAGGGGTGTTCTAGAGAGTCACTGCAGTAACACTGGGTGATCCTAGGACTCACTGATGTATGAGTACTGTCTGCTCTTCCGTTCAATGTACAGATCACTCTGCTTTCACAGGAACCCTCCCTTTCATTTTAGTTGTCTCCCTGATGTCAATGGAATCAGCTTTTTATCTGCCCTTATTTTATATGTACCATTTCGGTGTGAAGGCATGAAAGGAGCTAGTCTTGCAGAAAAAATGCCCGACCTTTGTTATAGTGATTCAGAAACCTATTCTATTTTCAACGTTATGGCTATGTTCTTGCTAGTTAAGAGTTGACATACAAGAAAGCTACTATAAAATGCATCCTAGTTCTTAACTTTAAACAGTGTTTTTATCATGTGCTTCTGTGGATGATAAAGCCATCAACATTAGCAGAAGCTAATTAACTAAAAGTGATGCTTCCTGGAATGTGTACAGACATTCCCCCCTAAGCACTCAAGGTGGGTTTGGGTGATATGGGAGATGAGTTTAGGTAGTACATAGATATGGCACCAAATTACATTGTTTCTCAATACAAGAAGGTTTATTTGGTTTTTGGTCTTTGTGCTTCAATTCTTTGACTAGGCCTCCATAAGAAAAAAGACTCACCCTGATGCTCGCATGTCGGCTTTGGAGTATGGAGGTTTAATGAACTCCAATTCCTATTCATATCCCTTAATAACAGAGATAAAGCAAGCCTTGCATTCAGAGCCTTCCACAAACCATAATTTCCAATTAAGTGCAATAACATTATTTCATTTTCATAGTGTTTATTTTTATACTTATCTGCTATCTATGGCAAATGAATTCCATTTATAGGATGGACACCAAATGTCCTTGGAAAATAAATGAAGTATTTTAAAGTTAATCAATTTCAAAGAGATTCAGTAAAATGGATGTGTCAGAAACATGAAGATCAGAGTGTTAATTGGTCATTTCCACCAAATAAAGATAAAATTATAACTGATACGTGTATGAAATAGCACAGTAAAGATTTTATTTATTACTGAACGTATTACTTACATGAAGGAGCCAGTTCAAAGTAGAAGCCAAAGGTACACAAATGTATATGGAGTAAAAAAAGAGTGGAAATGAATGTAAAACTGGCTTTTCCATAGAGGAGCCGGTCCCGCCACTGGACAAACTCCACTTGCATGCTTAGAGACAAGAATTATTTTGCTTTGCTATCTGTTATCTATACTTTACAGAGTGATAAACTAGTTCAAGGACAATGAACATCTAGAATCAAACAACCTGGAGGGGAGTGCTCTAAACAATGGGTATTTTTCCTCTGAAGCACTGGTCCAAAGCAATTAAAATTCCAATTCCTAGAGAGGAAGACATGAAAAGATACATAGTGGAGGCCTGGAAATTTGGCATCTTGATCCTACAGCTTTTTTTTTTTTTTTTTTTTTGGATCCTACAGCTTTTTGAAAGTGGGAAAAATAATTTCTCCCTTTTGACCTCACATTACCTATCTGTACATAAAGGCCCTGAAAATAGGCTTCCCATAGAACCTATGAATTCTGGAATTCTCAGACTCATAATATTTGAGCCACCAGGACTTTAGCTACATACGAGTGGTATTTTGAAGGGGGCACAGTGGTAAAACATTATGCTCTGTGAGACTAACTCACATAGGAAGATTTTGGGTTCATTTACAGAGACTTTTCTGAGTACACCAGGCATGAATGTACCATTGATCTGAGGCTGGCTAGGTATGAGTGTGAGTGTTAAGACCCTATTAGGAGTGATATTTATTTATTTCTCTCTCTCTCTCTCTCTCTCTCTGTCTCTATCATCCACAGGAGAAATAAACAAACTTAAAAGAAAAATTTTTACTTAATTTCATTTATTTATTATTATTATTATTCAATTTGATCAGAGAGAGACAGAGGGAGAGTGAGAAGACAAGGTGCCAGGTCTGGGATTTGAACTGTGGTGAGCCATGTGGGAGTCCAGCACCTCAACCACCATGCTACCTGCCAGACCCAAAGAGTGGCATTTTTAGAAACTATCCCTTATTTTTAGTATTCTCAGCCTGGAATGGGCCGGCTCACCAGCAGTCCCAGAGAAGAAATGAGCAAAGTGCCTCTATTTACTCAGACCAGAGGGTGGTTAATGGGTAAGTAATCAGTGATCACTATTCACACACCAGTGGCTCTGTCAGAAAGAAAATGTCTTCCTTTATGCTTATATTGTAGTAAGGACCTTGCCGAAATCCAATAAATATGCTTCATTTATCACCATCATTATTACTACAGTTGATAACCAGAGTCAAAGTCCCAGCTACCACTGGCTGCCGCATCACATCATGAACTCACTTCTCCCTGACCTTGCTGCAGGCCCCGCTCTGGCTAAGGGAGTCCGTATGCCCTGGGACGCATTAACATAGCTATTTTAAAAGGAATTTGATGAGAGAATTTCAGAGATGAACAGTGCAATTTTTGTACCCCCTTCTGAGTTGATTTTTTTTTTTTTTGGACTGCCATATTGTGGAAGCTGAATTAATATAATTTACATTGACTCTCATTCATTCCTTCTTCAAGTGAGAAGGGTGGAAGATAGGGACAAAGTCAGAGGTTACCAGGACTAAACTCCATGACCTTCTACCAGGAAAAAGCCCAGGCAGGAGCACACACTGCCTTTTCCTCCTCTAACACCGCTGCAGTATCATCTAGGCACCTTTCTGTCAGAGCTGGGGCCAGAAACTAAAAACGAGAGTTTCCCTGACAGAATGGTTTGGATTTACTACTTACCTCAAGCAAATTCATTCATTTCTCTGCAACTCAGTTTCCTAATCTGGTCAAATAATATTAGAATCACAGATTTCTTGTGAGGCTTGAAATTAGGCAAGTGAAATACTTAGTGTGATGCCAATAAGTGCTTAAAAAGCTGTCATTGCAGTTGTTGCCATGTCCCGACTGACTGTACTTGTATTAGAAAACAGGAGAGACCACAAAAATAAGCATTCTTGGGACCAGCAGGTGGTGTGCTGGTTAAGGCACTGGACTTCCACATGTCTGACCATGGTTCTAGTCCCAGACCTGGTGGCTTGCTTTCTTGCTTATTCTCTCTCACTCTCATAAAAATAAAAACTAATAAATAAATTAAATAATTAAATTTTTTTTTATATATGTAAGCATTCTCAGGGCCAGCAGGTGGAATGGTGGTGAAGGCATTGGATTCTCACATGGTCAACTGCAATTAGAGGCTCAGACCCAACAGCTTGAAAATCATGCCAAGCATGTGTATGTACATGCCCAAAATTCTAAGAGGAGAATGCAAAGGAAGAAACTATGGCGTGGCCATCTCCCCTGGGGTTGATTTCTCTCTTTCTCTCTCACTGTCTCTCTCTGCCTCTCTGAGGCCAGTCCAAGCACCCTAGGGCAAAAACCTAAAAAAAATTTTAATTAAATAAAAACCATTCTTTCATTTGGTTGTTTGAAAGACATTTCTCCTTTTTCTATTTTTTCCATTATAAAAATTCTGCATAATACAAGTATATTAATATTTGCAGTTAATGTTGCAAAGTATATATAGCAAAGTCATTCACAGCAACTTCGGCTGCATGGGATTAGAAGGAGAATTTTACTTTATACTTGAAACGATACAGGCTTGTTTTTGACATTGTGTTTTAAGAACAATAAATATAACATAAAGTTATTATAAAATTTTTAAGGAGTTCTGATTTTGAACAAAAGCAAATATCATGAGTACATGATGAAAAACTTGCAAGAAACACAAAAATAGGGGAAGAAAAACTCACCTTCTTTTGAATTATTTGATTATTTTTTAATTTTATACAGCACTTGCACTCACCAGAGACAGAGAGAGAGGGAAAGTGAAAAAGCAAGCCACCAGGTAAAGGACTTAAACCATGGTCAGCCCAGTGGGAGTCCAGCACCTTAACCATCACTCCACTTGCTGGCCCCAAGACTTACCTTATCACTCCAGCTACCATTGTTCTAAAACTTCTGAAAACACAGGCAGGTATGAGAACAACAGAAGATTGATAAAATACCCTGATTCCTGATTCTAAGAATAATACCTCTGGAGGCCCAGATTTCTTAAAATTTGGAAGGTCATGGATTCCCAAGTATATCATAAAAGCTGTGGGTCTTCCTCTGAGGAATGTGCATATACAAAGAAAGAAAAACTGCACAAGTGTAAGGCATCCTGAACCTCTTGAGGATTTGCAACATACCTAACATTAATGTTCACAGTACATTATTGACAAGATCCATCCCAAACCTGTCTATTTGATTACAGGTAAACCGAGAAGTTCTCATGACCAAAAATATCCCCCTGACAGGCCTGATACTGATGCCTAATATCTCACTATTAGGAGATATTTGTCAAAGCACTTTTTTTTTTTTTTGAGAGGTTTTCGCTATAGGGCACGCGCGCTCGCCAGACAGAGAGAGACATAGAGACAGAAAGCGAAAAATCACCCCCCAGAGGGGATGGTCACATCGCAATCCCTTCTCCTCCATTCTCCTCTCAGGATATTGGGCACGCACGCACCCGCGCCCGGCTTGAGTTTTAAGCCACCGTGTCCAGGACGTGAATCGCGGTCGACTACATGGGAGTCCAACGACATAGCCATTATGCTAACTGCTGGTTCCCTCAAAGAACTATTGATCTAGAAAACTGCAAGAGAGTTCAGAAGGTTTCACTCCTTAAGCTTTTATCGTTTTTTTCCTTCATTCTCTTCACTAACAAATATTTAACACACATTATATCCCAAGTAACAGGGTCAACAAGATGTTCTCTTTGAACTCGGAATCTAGTGTGTAGGAGAAAATGGACAGAGATAACAATTCATGTGTACATAGACAAATCAGTGCTACAATTGGTTAATGCTGAATGAGATGAAAAGAAGAAAACAAAACAGTAGAATAGAGTGACTTAGGAGAGAACTCCCCATAGAGTGCCTGAGAAGTCTTTCTGTGAAACTGACGAGCAAAACTAAACCAGTCGCATTAAAAGAAGTAGAGAGGGCCAATGGATGGTGTGGAGGTTAAGGTGACTGAAGGCCACATGGCCAACTCAGCAGTTTGAGTCCAAGACTCGGTGGCTTGAAAATTACACCAGACGTGTATGCATGTGTGCCCAAAATCCTGAAAGGAGAATGGAGAAGAAGGGACCGTGGTGTGGCCATCCTCCTCTCTGGGGTGGGAGATGATTTCTCACTTTCTCTGTCTCTGATGGTGTGGCCATCCTCTCTGGGGGGGGAGATGATTTCTCACTTTCTCTGTCTCTGTCTCTCTGACATGGGGATGCAGATATCCTTCTTGAGATCCTGATTTATTTTCTTGGATACATACCCAGAATGAAACTGCTGGGTCATAGAGTACTTGAATTTTTAACTTTTTTAAGAAACTCCATAGTGTTTTCTATAATAGTGGTACCAGTTTCCATTCCCGCAACAGTGTACCAGGGGTCTCCACATCCTCACCAACATGTACCTAAAAAAAAAAAAAAAAGCGATGAATAATAATTTTAACAAGTTGATAGTCTTGTGGTTTTGATTTTCATTTTTCTGATGATTATGGTCATTGAGAATCTTTTCATGTATCTATTGTCCATCTACAATATATGTCTTCCTTAACAAAATACCTTTTCAGATCCTTTATGCATTTTAATATTGAGTTACTTTAAAATTTTTATTTTTTGCTACATATATATATATATATACACACACACACACTCTCTCTCTCTCTCTCTCTTTCTCTCTCTCTTTGCACCCACATAAACATGCACTCATGAAAAAGCACATGTGCATGAGAAAGAGAAAAAAGAACCCTTTTTATGACCTTGATAGTAGTGCTTGTTTCACTTGTATACTTATCCCCAAATCATTAAGCTAGATAAATTAAATATATACCGTTTTAAAGAACAAAATTGAGTTCGATGTCTTTAAAAAATGTTTGAGGAATTAAGTTGAGTTGCTTTGCATAGATATTTTGTTTTTAAATAAGTTTTCCGATTACAGCAAAGCTCTCAGACTGGACTGTGTGGGCCTGAGCTGCAGTAGGGTTACGCACCCTCCCACAAACACACACACAGATGTCATAAGCTCAGCAACCCTGTTTCTCACACCCCTTGGGGACAAGATCACCATGATATGCTCTAATTCTGATCTTTTCTATGCATGTGAGAAGGAAAGAGACTGGAATTTTGGCAAGCTATTTTTTAAGGGTCATTGACCTTTGATTTACACTACAGTTCAAATAATGACCTCTCTACTATAAATTATTATTATTTAAACAGCTTGGGTGTAATGGAAAGGTCTTGGATTTATACGTAGGAGACATGGGCTGGAATTGCTCTGTAGCTCACTAGCTGAGTGATCTATGTCACTTACAATCCCTGGAACATCTGTAAATGGGGCGTAACAGTGCCTGCTTTACTAGGTAAGTGCAAAACTATGAATTCATTGCATGTATGAGCTTACACATGTAGAATATTCCTTATTCATTTGTATATCCTTAAGCCATAACTAACAAATGGTAGATACACAGTACTAATGCTATAATTTCTTACCCATGGAAAACAAAGCTAATAAATAATAGGAGTTTGTTCAACTAAACCTAGAACATAAGGGCACATTTAAACAAGGAAATCCTTGTTGAACAAATAGACACACTGCCCTAGGAAATCACTCCCAACCAATCAGAACTGGACCATGAGATGAAGCATAATTGCTGTGTCTCGTCTTAGCTTTTTGCACATCCCTATCACAATATATGTAATTAACATGATCTACAATGCATGATTACAATGTACACAATTGATCGCCTACCTGTGCCCTCTAGGCCAGGGATCCACCACCTATTTTGGTAAATAAAATGTTACTGGAACACAGCCACACTCAATTATTGATGTATTGTTTATGTTTGCACTCACACACATGCACACACATGTATGGCAGAATTTAGTAGTTAAAGCAGAGACCGTAAAGCTCACAAAAAATATTAATTATTTGAGCATTTACTTTAAGATTGCCAACCTTGCTCTAGATGTGGCTTCCTTGAAGGTCAACGTTACATGCTTCATCATCCTATCCCTCAGCACGTATCAAATAGGCATTTGATAAACACTAACTAAATGAATCCAGGCTGAGAATTTCAAAAATATTAGCTGAATCTGAAATGATGAATTCACTAGAATTAGCCATCCAGCTTCTTATCAGGACTCTCACGTGTTGGAGAACAAGACAGTGGACTTTCATCAGGAGAAGCAGCATACATCCAAAGACAAACTGCCTAGTGGTGCCCTCCAGTGCAGGGGAGGGGCAGTGCAATGGAAGGCAACAGAGGATTCAGACCAAGGTGGAGAAGAGTAGGGAGATAACAAGTCCAAAATCACATCTGGCCTCTGTCCTACTTTTGTTGAAAACCAACACTGTCAAGTAGGAAATAAATGTGTTCTCAAAGTTGTCATCTGTGGGCAACTTACACCAAAATCACTTAAGGAGTTTGTTAACATAAAAATTCCCAGAAATCAGCCCAGACTTAAGATGTCAAAAACCCTAGGGTGGAGTCCAGGAATCTGCATAGTTAACAACCTGGGGGTAGTGGTGGCTTTTTATACCTATTCAGTTTTAGAACCAATGACCTAAAGAATATGCTCTTTTCCCAAGCAGGAATTCCTAATAAATATTTATCTCAGTTGGCTCCTTGTCACACATACTTAACATTTAAAGATTTAAGAGCAAGGTGGTCTTTCTGAAGAAATGATTATCATCTGTCGAGAGATGCTTTTACTGTGTTCACACAATGCCAAATGCCTGATCAGCTCTACCAAAAATACCAGACCACACTTTGCTTCAATAAACTGGCTAGTAAAAAGAGCTGATTGATGATCCAAGAGTCTCATGTAGACAAAGACCCAGAGAGAGACAAGGACAGTGGGGGAAGGGGGAGGGGGTGAAAATGCAACCAACAACTACATCTTATTGGAAAGTATCTTTTTTCCCCAAAATAACCAAGATAAATGATTTGTGACTGTGACACAGCACAAAAAAATCAGTATAACAGAGTTGACTATGGAAAAAATGCAGCCAGTACAGTAAATCACTCTATGGGGAAAAACAAAAGGAAACATTTCAGAATGAGTGCCTCTAGAGATAAAAATCACCTCACAGAAGATATTTTTATGGGAAAAAAAATTTCCTTCGAAATATCAGAAAATAATTTATAATAGGAAAACAAAGCTATTATAAACCAAATGGGCTTCCCACATGATAGCAAAATATGTATTTAACATGCTCATTATAACTTATTTACTGTGAATTCTAACTAGGTTTTCATTTGCTGCCAAGGGTTGCCCCAAGAGTGTTAACTCTAAAGCCAACCTATTCTTCTAAGACTATAAATGTCCATGAAAGGGGTTAAGGAGTGAAAATACACTCTTCCCCTACCCCTGTCCCTGGGACTCATTCCCTGACTTATAAATGGTAGTCATTCATACCTGAGTACCTGGGTTACTCAAGCTACCTACCAACTATTCCCGCTCAGATTTTGGAAACAGAATACAGAAACAGTATCCCTTACAAAGAAATTTTAAAGAACTACAAAATGAATAAAATGGTACTGGAAAACTGAATAACTATCCAGGAAAATAGATGATGTCTCCTAAATCACTCTCTATGCCAAAAAGCATTTCTGAAAATCGAAGATTAAAGTGTACCATATAAAACCATAAAGGCTCTAGAAGAAAACCAGAGGTAAGGGAATATTATCATCGTATAAAGGAGAAATATTTCTACATGCAACACAAAATTCAGAGGTCAAAATAAAATATAGAGCTGGCTCTGTAGTCTGGTGATTAAGGAAGTGAGATCCAAACTAGCCAAGCACATAATTCAATGCCCAGACTCAGCAGCTTGAGAAGCATGCTGGGTAGGGAAGCAGCAGTTAGTGAATGGCTATGTCGCTGGACTCCCAAGTAGTTGACCACGGTTCGCGTCCTAGACCCGGTGGCTTAAAACTCATGCCGGGCACGTGTGCGTGCGTGCCCAAGATCCCAAGAGGAGAATGGAGGAGAAGGGATTGCAGCGTGACCATCTCCCCTGGGAGGTGATTTCTCGCTTTCTGTCTCTCTGTCTCTCTCTGTCTGGCGAGTGCACGCGCCCTATAGCAAAAACCTCTCAAAAAAAAAAAAAAGAGACGCATGCTGGGCACATGTGTGTACATGCCCCAATCCCAAAATGAGAAAGAGATGGAGGAGAAGGAATTGCAGCTTGACGATTCCTCATGAGGGATGCTTTCCCTTCTCCTTCTCTCTCTGTCTCTCTCTGGTGAATGCATGTGCCTTCTAGCAAAAGAATAAAATACAGATGACTGTCATTCCACAGAATTCTACATGAAAGGAAATAATGCAAAAAAGAGTCAAAG
Source organism: Tupaia belangeri chinensis (assembly GCF_000334495.1). Lineage (NCBI taxonomy): Eukaryota > Metazoa > Chordata > Mammalia > Scandentia > Tupaiidae > Tupaia > Tupaia belangeri. The sequence goes on from NW_006203646.1 coordinate 4,039,151, forward strand.
ATAAATATCAAACCAGAGGACAAACAGGCTGAAATTGTATATTACAGTCCATGGTTATGTTCATTAGTATACAGAAGTTCTTAGAAATCAATAAGAAAAATCCAACTATTGGAAACCAGCAGATGGCATGGTGGTTAAGGCGCTGGACACTCCTACATGGCTGACCACGGTTCAAGCCCTGGACCTGGTAGCTTGCTTTCTCACTTCCCCTCTTTCTCTCTCCCTCTCTGTGTCTCCCTCTGTCAAATTAAAAATAAATGAATGAATAAAATTTTTTTAAAAAGAAAGAAAAATCCAACTACCAAGGAAAAATGAACAAAGACATAGACATTTCACAATTAGCTAAGGCAACTTATAGAAATATTAAGCTTACTAAATTTCCTCATAAAAAGAGAAATGAATATTTAAAACTAAAACACTATCTTTCACTGATCAGATTGAGAAAGAGTTAAAGAAAATAAAAAGACCTACAGCAATTTCTATTGAGGGTGGGAAAACATTTCTTACCTTACTGGTGAGAACGCGGGTTAATTTCATCTCAGATAAAGGCAATTTGGGAATGCTTAGGAAAATTTTAAATATACATACCTTTTAACCCAGTAGTTACACTTCTGGTGTTTTGTGCTGAAATTTACCTACCTATGTACAATAACCAGGGTTGTTACTGTATTATTATTTTTTACCAGAGGCCTGGTAAAAGAAACTATGGTAAATACATGTAATAGAATATGGCATGAAGTTACTAATTTAAAAGGAAGCTCTGTGTAATTATGGAGATAACAATTCAGATATATATGCTAAGTCCAAAAAGAGTACAGAATATCTCTAGATGATTATATGTGCACAGCAGGAAAATCCAAAAACAGACTAGTGGTTGCTAGGGAGAACTAGGTGGATAGAGAATAAGGGCAAGAAAGAGAATGACTTTTCACTATACATCTTTTTGCATCTTTTAAATTCGGAACGATGGGCAAATGTTATCTATTCAAAGACATTTGTTACAGTGCTGCAAGGAAATTGGATGAGTACACAAACTCTCTCATCATCATCTAAAAAAGGTCTTGAAGGGAGGTTTTTACCTCCATAATTTGAGTATTATCATCAGGCAGGAAATTTTTTTATATTTATTAGGCCCAGTCATGGTAGTATGTTCTGTTAGACAGCGCTACTCAATAGGTTAAGGCCACATGGGAGGTCCAGGTTCAATTCCTGGGCCCCCTAAAAGCCAGGCACAGTGGGGCATACCTGTAGTCCCAGCTACCCAGGAGGCTGAAATGGGAGCATCAGGACTTATCAGGAACCTGGCTCACTCTCATTCTCTACTATATATATATATATACACACACACTAAATTTCCTCATAATAAGAGAAATGAGTATTTAAAACAAAACACTATCTTTCACTAATCAGTCAGACTGGGAAAGATTTAAAGAAAATAAAAAGACCTCTAGCCATTTATATTGAGGGTGGGGAAACATATTTGTTATCTTACTGAGGAGAATGTTGATTAATTTCATCACATTCAATTTCAATAAAGGCAATTTGGCAATACTTGGGAAAATTTTAAATATACTTACCTTTTAACCCAGTAGTTAAACTTCTGGTGATTTGTGCTAAAATTTACCTACCTATGTACACACACACACACACACACATATTAATGTCCTGACCTATTTTTCCCTTCTTCCCTCTCCCAAACAGACAATTCGGAATGACTGCTATCTGAACCCTTAATAATCTCTAGCCTTCCTGGCCCTTAGGAGTTGTGCGGGATAGAAAGCAGCAGTCCTATCTTTTGAAAAAGTTCTAGCACTTTGAACAGAATATGGTAGTAGACTCAAAGTCAGGCAGGGGAAAGTTGTTCTTTTCACAGTAATAAGGGGGTATTAAGAGAGTTTTCCTCCAGCCACCGGATGCATAGAGCTGGATCACATAGTCATTTTATGAGTGGAAATACCTCCCCACAACACAGCAGGCACTTGATATATTAGGACTACTCTCCAAAGATATTTCTGGTTTTGTTTTTGTAATATTTTTTCTTTCAGGGCCGGTGAATGGCATGGTGGTTAAAGGTGCTGGATTCCCACATGGCCGACTATGGTTCAAGTCTCAGACCTGGCAATTTGCTTTCTTGCTTTCCCTTTCTCTCTCTCTCTCTCTCTCTCTCTCTCTCTCTCTCTCTCTCTCTCTCTCTCTCTCTCTCTCTCTCTCTCTCTCTCTCTCTCTCTCTCCCTCCCTCCCTCTCTCTCTCTGGTCAAATTAAAAAAAAAAAAAACAATAAAACAATGGAATTAAATAAACTATTCTTTAAAAAAAAAAAAAGATCTTTTGTTTTTTCTTTTTTCAAGGGAAAGGGAAAGAGAGTGAGAGGGAAAGTGAGATATTGTCCCCTAGGAGGGATGGCCACCCCATAATCCCTTCTCTTCCACTCTCCTCTTGGGATTTTGGGCACACACCCACACATACACACAGGTGCCTGGCATGGTTTTCAAGCCACCAGGTCCAGGATTCTAACTGCAGTTGGTCATGTAAGGAGTCCAGCACCCTAACCACCATACCATCTGCTGGACTCAAGCATTGTCTTTTCAGAAGAGTAAAGTAAGATGTGAATGTTCTTAGGAGCTCTCATCAATGTATGAGCATGGATTACTAATGCCCACCCACAACTTTGGAAAGCCAAGTGTCAGAGGCACCCTACCAGAGCAGTCCATGAAGGGCCCTGTATTGCACCCCCAGGGTGTTCCAACTGCCAGTGTAAACACCAACATCCCATGAGCCCAAAATCTAGACTAGCCTTGGACTCCTGCTGTTCTCTTTCCAAATCATCCATTCTTCAAGGCCTACTTTCTCCCTGGCCTCATCCAATACATCTTCTGTGCCATGCAATTTATCAGCATCCATAAACTGTTTGAATTGTCCACTGTTCATGAACCTATTTTTCCACTATTCCCAAGAAGACTGTAAGATCCTTGAGAGCAGGTCTGAGAAAACCACCAGCTCATTAAAAAAGTCCTCTACAAAGCACTTTCGTGCATGTTCTCTCATTTTATTCAAAAATCCATTCTATGAGGCAAACTGGACAAGAATTACTATAGACTTCTGTCTAGGAAAGGAAACTGAGGAGGGTAGATGGTGTGCAATGGTAACACACACTCTGCAAGGCTAACCCACATGGAAAGTTTCCAGGCTCATATCCAGAGACCTCCTGGAACACTCCAGGCATGTGTATGCCTGTAATCTGGGGCTGGCTGGAGCAGGGGTGGGTTACGGCATGAAGACGCTCTGGGGGTGCCTCCTTCTCTTTCTCTCTTATTTACGAAATCAATAAGCTTTCCAAAACATAAAAGGAAATGGGCCTGAAAACCCTGGTGACTGGATTTGAACCCATTAAGTAAACTCACAAGCATGCTAACTCTATAATCTGCCAACTTCCATACTGACCTAAGGGTCCTTTTGATATTACACGATTTTCCTTAAAACCATTCTTCAAAGCAATGATGTACGGCCTGGTCTAGTAACTAGACCTAGCTTTCATATTTCTCACCGAGGTTGTAATTTTGTATTTATTTTGTGATTATGGGCTTGATCCAAAATAGATGTTTAATAAACATTTGCTAATGAATTATTCTATCTCCTCCCCTAGTCTAAGTTTCGTAAATGTAAGGGCCTATCTGTTCTGCTCATGATCACATCCCCAACTCCCAAAAAGTGCCTAGCACTGAGAAGGCCTTCATGAAACGTTTACTGATAAGTAAATGAATCAATCAATTAATCAATACCTAATAGCCTCCTGTGAAAAGCATCTACGATGCCCATGAACAGATTTCTTTAACAAATCTACCTTCTGTCAACTCCCCCCCATACCAGGGCCATGAACCCAAAACAGAATACAATTACTTCCAAGAAAATGAACTGTTCCCCAGTTGCAAATTGGCTGCGGATGCTGCTGCTTCTCTCCCATTTACACCCTTTTCAGGCAGCTATTTCAGGTGATGGCATTATCATCGATGGAATTCAATAAAGCAACCAGCTTTCCCCCCCTCGACGTTTATTTTCTATAATCTGTCTTACAGCGGGAGACCATTATCCAGTCAAACACCGTTCAATTTCATCGGCATTACTGCTTCAAGGAAACACGCAGAGAGTTCGCACAAACGGGTGTGTAGTAAATTTAGTCTTTTAATAGGTTCATTCTTTATTAGGTATTTATTTCGGGAGGCGAAGTCCTAATTAGATTAAGTGGAGAAGCTGAAAAGCTATGGAAACCCACAGAGGGATTCCAGAATTAGATAGATTTGGTTGAGGTTTCCAGTTTCCCTCTTCTTTTCTTTTCTTCAGTTGTCTGGAAAAATCCACACGGCAATCGCGAGCCCCCTCAGATAAGAGTTTGTGAAATGAAACCTTGCCAATGTTTTCTGTGTGAGGAAGTCGCATCTGTCTCTCCTACGTACGCAAAGTTATTGCGGGGCGAGAATCTAAGAAGAAACGGCTCCTGGAGCCAACGGTGAACCCAATTTACTGTGGCAGATGAATATAACAAAGGTGGTGGGCTAGATGTTTGGCCTCAAGGCACAATTCAATTTTCAGCTGTTTCAAAGCTATTATGTCAAAGGCTGTTTGCATAAACATAATGTTGCTGGGGTAATCTTGGGTAGGCAGGAGTGGAGACGCCTGCCCTCTACTGCCCAAAATGCAAATAGCGGCTGGACGTCCCCAGAAGCCAGAATTAAGACCTACAAAAATATCGGCCGTCCTCCAAATCACAGACCATCTCCAAAACTTTTTGAAACTTTTTTTTCCCCCTCAAGCTTTAAAACCAGAAGCGATGATCTGGTTTTGTTGCAAGGGAGGAAATGCAGTAGAGAGAATGTGATGAGTTGATTGATGACGTGGGAACCTATGAGAAAGCTATTTCCCTTCCTAGAGTTTGAAAGAAAATTCCCTTCACCCTCCCATCCACCCACACATATATAGTTATATCATCACACTGATATTTAATATGGGGTTTTTTTTAACATAGAAAGAAGAAACAGACAATGACTCACAGGAAACAAATCAATTCATTTCAGAATAAGCTAAAAATGTCACCATGAAAAAGATATTTAATGTTTATGAGGGCAAGAGTGGGAGGGGATATCAGTTTTATTTAGGAGTTTAGCTGTTTCTTCAGGTTTCTTTCCTTTTTTTCTTTGTTCTTTTCTTGAATAAAAATTGTGCCAGATTCTATACTAAACACTTAACACCTTCAGATAGCCCCCATTAACATTTAAATGTTCCTTCCAAATACAGATAATTTGTAATGGAATCAACTGATGGGCCAATTCTGGGAGAATTTTCAGAAGGGGTGCTGTGCTGCAGGGTAGGGGCCCCAGACAAAGAGGAAGAAGAAGTGTAAATAGACAGAAATAGACTGTGTGTTCCAAGGACACTGGCATAAACCCAAACCTATGTAGTTAGTCCAGAATCAAACCTGGAACAAAAACCGCCCTTCAGGTGCTCTTGATTCTCAATGACAACCCCAAATGGATTTTATAAACTAATATTCCTATAGCCAGTTGTCCATTAAATGGTTCGTATTTAATATGACCGAACTTTGTTCATCCCTGGACACAAGATAATCCCTCTGAATACCCAGGTACCAAAGAAGGACATCACATTAGACTCACAGTAGGGCCAGTGGGTGGTGCCATGGTTAAGGCAGCTGGCTCCCACATGTCTGACTGCACGATTTGAGTCTTGGATCTAGTGGCTTGGAAAACACACTGGGCACATGTGTGCATGCCCAAAATCCTGAGAGGAGAGTGGAGAAGGAGGTATTGCAGTATGACCAAACCTCCTAGGGGGTGATCTCCCATTTCCCTCCCTCTTCCTCTCTCTGCAAGCACCTGCACCTCATAGCAAACTGGAAAAAAAGAAAAAAGAAAAGAAGAGAGAAGACAAGACAAGACAAGACAAGAGAAAGAGAGGGAACAGCAGTTAGAGTAATGACTATGTCGCTAGACTCCCATGTAGTC
>NW_006203646.1:4045273-4058153 GCF_000334495.1 Tupaia belangeri chinensis
GGAGGAGAAGGGATTGCTGCATGGCCAGCCACCCAGGGCTGGGGGGTGGGGGGGGGAGGATTTCTCGCTTTCTGTCTCTCTGTCTCTCTCTGTCTTTGTGGCGAGCTCACACGCCCTATAGCAAAAACCTCTCCAAAAAAAAAGAAATGTTAAAAATTTTAAAAATAAAAAAGATAGAGAAAGAAAGAAAGAAAAGAAAAAAGAAAAAAAGAAAGGCAGGCCAATATGAATACACACATAGAGTCCACAGTCCACTGTAGCTTACAGTCCATTGAAAGAGACTGGCATTCATCAAGTAACATAAACATGTCATTAATTACAGGAGATGAAAAAGCAGTGTTACTACGACATGTTTAAAAGGACACCTACTATGGCAAAACATTTATACCAATAAGATATCTACTACTTATTGGCACCTTATACCAATACCAATAAGATATCTACTACTTATTGGCACCTTTCCTCATTCGAGGCGATAGTGAGGGCTTTGCATAGTTTTCACACTGAATCCTCACTACATCCCATAAAGTAGACATTTCACCACCCCATTTTACTGATGAAGAAACTGAGGTTCAAAGATGTAACTTAGCCAGGGAACCAGCAGTTAGCGTAATGGCTATGTCGCTGGACTCCCACGTAGTCGACCGCGGTTCGTGTCCCGGACCCGGTGGCTTAAAACTCACGCTGGGCGTGTGTGCGTGCATGCCCAAGATCCCGAGAGGAGAATGGAGGAGAAGGGATTGTGGCGTGACCATCCCCCCTGGGGGGTGATTTCTCGCTTTCTGTCTCTATGTCTCTCTCTGTCTGTCTGGCGAGCGCACGCGCCCTACAGTGAAAATCTCTCCAAAAAAAAAAAAAAAAAAAAGACGTAACTTAGCCAAAGACATACAGCTAGTAATTGGCTTGTATCTTTCTAGGTCTAAAGACAACAGCCTTCGGTGCTTCCTCATTTTCTAATTACCTAAGCTGTCCTGGAAAATTCAGTCAATAAGTTCAGGTAGAAGATCAACAGTTTTCCAAAATACAGAGCTACTGTATTTATTTCCTTAAAGTTTCACAAGGAAAAAGAAAGTTAACTACGTTTAAGTAATAGGGGAATGGGTGGGTCAATGGGGTAATTAATAAGTGGGCTTTCTGAAACCAGGTTACTTGAGTTCTTAGAATTACCAATTACCATCTGTCTGACATTGATGCAAGTTTCCTCATCTTCCCATCCTTTAGTCTCCTTATTTGTAAAAGTTGGGATGCTAATAACAGTATCTACCTTATAGGATTGTTCATGAGAATTAAACAAGGTAACCCAGTGTATCTGAAACAGTGTTTGGCACAAAGTAATCACTCTATAAGTGTTTTTGGATTCACAGTGAAAGTACAGATACCTCAAGGAGTTCTTGAGAAGATTCAGTGAGATTTTAAAGTGCTTAGAATAGTGCCCAGAACCATGTGAGGACTGCCTACCTATTGAATGAAAGCCCCCTCTGGCTGCTCGTGATTGAGAGAAAGGGGTATTGGTAGCCACCATCATCTATGATCATAGCTTTGATATAAACCATATACAGGTTTTCATCTATTTTTTAAAGAATTATTTATTTAATTTTATTTGTTATTGTTACATATTTTTTAATTTGACCAGAGAGAGAGAGAGAGAAAGCAAAACTGAGAAAGCAAGCCACCAGTACCAGGACTTGACCCATGGTCAGCCATGTGAGAGTCCAGTGCCCAAATCACCATGACACTTGCTGGCCCCAGTTTTAATCTATTAATGGACATTTGAGGCCAGAACACTATTGCAGACTGTAGTCTAACTGAGCAATGGTCTAACACTACACACCAATTAGCATTTGTTAGCAAAACTCGATGTTGGGATTCTACAACACTGTTCTATGTGGAAAACAAAAGAAATAAATTATAGAAGGCAAGGGCTTCTTTAGTTTCTTCCCACATTCCCAGTGGTTTGCCTTGCCCTCCCACACAGAGACAAGAATTCAGGGCTTGAGTGACTTATTTCTTCTCGGCTGGTATGTGAAAGGACAGGAAGGCAGAAGAGAACCGTAATTAGGAACTTGAGCTGGAGTCAAGAAAAACGGTTCGAATTCCAGTTCTACCCCCTACTTACAGATGACCTGGATTGAATGGCTTAACCTTTCTGAGCCTATTTTCTCATTAATAAAAGGAAGATAAAAGCATCATTTTCCTCTAGGTTTGCTGAAAGAACGAACTATGATAACATAAATAGTGCCTATTGTTTAAAGAAACATAAAAATGATAATAGTCAGTACTGAATGCTGATCATGTCAACAGCTTTCTGTATGGTATTTATGCCTCACAACAATCGAGCACAAATATTGCTGTTAGTCTCACTTTATGGATGGTGCTGGAGATAATTGAGTCATTTGCTGGCATACTTGGGATTTAAAGTCAGTTCTAAGCGAGTGGGAGGTAGAAGGTGGGAGTGAGGTGCAAAGGGAAGAAACATTGAACAGACAAAAAAATGTAAAGTTCTCTGTAGGAAAAAATATACATCATGATGGGGACCCTTTGTAAAATGTGAAATTAATCTGAAAACAATTTTTTTTAAAAAAAGTCAATTCTGATTGGGTCAGGGACAGAAGGTTCTACAGATGGTAGTCGTGACTCCCTTTTGAGTCATCAATAGCTCAACAATGCAAACCATTCGATATTTCTTATGTGCGCTCTTTGTGAAGTCAGAGCTTGTGAGAAAAAGCAAGCAGGATACAGCAAAATTCTGACCTTCATGGAGCTGTTGATTGTTTAGACGAGACATGGGTCCTTCATAAGTTGTCACTCCTACCTCTATGTCCCCCCAGACAGAACCTAAGTCCTCCACATATGACGTTTAACCTCTTACATTTGACTTCCAAAAGCTGGATGAAGTTCGTGTTACTCGTCATCAGCACGTTAGTTAGGAATTCTGAAGATGACCCAATATATGTAAGAGATGACGGTGAGACAGTGTATTCACCACCGAGTGTCTGCTTGGTGTAGACAACCCATTATTTTTCTACCTAACATCTATATATCCTTTTCCAAATAGTAACATCCCAACATTACTCTGGAGTCTCTCAGTCCATGTGCTTTGAGGGAAGTTGACTCCACTCCAGGCTCTGACAGGAGGGGGTGGGAGGGGCACTAACGCTAATTCAGGCTTAGCCAGTGAAAACCCTGCAGTCTCTAAGCCAAGGAATTAGTGCAGGGATGGGTTTGTAACCTAATGGAAGCCAAAGAGGCTTTTCCTGGGACTGGCGAGAGATAGAGAGGCATTATATTTTCCCCTGGGCTTGCTAGCAGTAAGGAGGACGTGAGCCTAGGGCTTCCAAGGCCATCCCAAGGAGCCTGGGAATGAAGCCAGTATACAAGAAGCAGAGCTGAGAAATGGAGAAAAGCCAAGTCCTCATGATACCCACTAAGCCCTCGGACCACATCACTCCTGAAGCAGACCACTGGAGAGAGGCAGTGTTTCACTCTTGCATAGACATGCCTTCCCTGTTTAAGCCAGTTTAAAGAGATATGTGTCATTTTTCAGCCAAATCAATCTGCACTGATAAAATACTCAATAAATATAAGTGCATATTACTAATAATAGTAGCAGAAGAGGAAAATTGGCTATATATATATATATTGTTCGAGTCATTGGCAAATACTTACGAAATATCTCCCCAGAGTTGGGAGTGCTTTCTGAAAAATAGAACGAGCAAAATTTGCATCAAAAACAGAGAATGAACCAAATAAACTTCACTAAACCTTGACACCAACAAGGTAAAACAGAAACCACAGGAATAAAGTCTTTCTATTGTTCATAAGACAAGATCACACGAGATTGAGACTGGCATGTGCAATTTTTAATGATCCGAAAATAAGCTCACCTGTTCGTCCCTGAACAACCGATTTGAGAAAAATAAAGCTTAAAACCTAAAGAAGCTTCCTTTTCATGAAAGCAGACATGGAGAATCAAAGCAATATATTTTTTTTTAAGACTTTTATTTCCTTTTTTTTGGAAACGTTTTTGCTATAGGGCACGTGCGCTCGCCAGACAGACAGAGACAGATAGACAGAAAGCGAGAAATCACCGCCCCCCAGAGGGGATGGCCACACTGCAATCCCTTCTCCTCCATTCTCCTCTCGGGATCTTGGGCACGCACGCACACGCACCGGGCATGAGTTTAAGCCACTGGGTCCTGGTCTCGAACCACGGTCGACTACGTGGGAGTCCAGCGACATTACGCTAACTGCTGGTCCCTCAAAGCAATGTATTTTAAGCAAGACAATTGTTTGAGAAACTCATGTATGTGTTTTTCCTTTCTATCTCTTCCTTTGGCCTTATCCCTGCGTCAGATCAGATACCAAGCTCTCTGTTTCCTTGTCCAAGGGGAGGTTTGTCACTAAAACATTCTTCCCTGGCTTTTGCTTTCAAAAGTCTGTCCTGCTGATGGCAATGTGATGGGCCATAGACATTTTACTCTGGCCTACACAGAGTTATTTAAAATATTTGAAACAGCATTTGACACAAAAGAAATCACGCACAAAAACCTGTCTTTCTGGAGCCAGACAGTGGCACGATGCTAACACAACAGTCTCAATGCCGGACAGACATGGGATGCTCCCAAGACTCCCTGGGTCCCTGTAGCACTCACACACGCCTATGACCCAGGCTGGCTGAGGTTGGGGTGCCTGCCCCTTGCAATGTGGGACATTGTTCTGAGGGTGCACCTCTCTCTCAGAACAAATGAACTTTGTTTTTGTTTTTGTTAAATCTGGATTTCTGACTTTGAAAAATCAGAAGATCCACCCATGTTTTTTTCAGAGAGGTTTTTGCTATAGGGCAAGTGCAATTGCGAGAGAAACAGAAAGCGAGAACTCATTCCCCAGGGGGGACTGGCCATGCTGCAATCCCTTCTCCTCCATTGTCCTCTTAGGATCTCGGGCACACACATACATGTGCCCAGCGTGAGTTTAAGTCACGGGACTTAAACTGAGGTCTGGGACTCGAACTGCAGTCGACTACATGGGAGTCCGGTGACATATGCCATCTGCTGGTCCTGATCCACCCATCTTAAGTGACAATAGTCAGCAAGAATTGCAGCAGCTCCCCTTTAGGCAAACCAAGTGCTCTTCAGTGTGCCAAACTCCTGCCAAGCTCACCTCCACACCCACCCACCTGCTGTAGGCATGTGAGTTTGCAATTCTTAGCTTGAACCTACAGAGGAGAATATATAAAAAGTCCTAAGAAGAAAAATAAATTCTCCCAAGATTAAGAAGGATATCCCCAAAAGTATGAGGAAAGAAATCAAAGAGAAAAATAGAAAAGGCAAGACATTTATGGGACACATAAAGGGGTTATTATTTGTTGATGATAACATGTATAGTATCCTGAACTGGACTGGCATGAAGTATATTCATGTTAGATCAATTCATTTTACAAGCTAAGTGATATATACTGACTGAATGTGTAACATAAAATAAAATAAAATAAAATAAAATAAAATAAAATAAAGGAGATTCCCAAAAGCTGAGAGAGAAGATAACAGGGTTTGGGGGCCCATGAGGGCAGAGACCCGAATAGCTGACATAGTGCTCTAGAGAGAGAGCAAGACTTTAGAAAGAATGTCTGTTCTCTCTGCTTCAACAATAATTTTCTTTTCCAGTTGTGGTCCAGAGCAGCAAGACAAGAATCATACCATGAGTGTGAGATTCACAGGCATCTCAGCAACTGAGACACAGATGATATATGACCCGGCACCCTCCCAAATCCCTCCACTCTGTTGCAGAAACCCTAGCACTCCTGGAGGTGGGGAACAAATGTCCCCGCACTAAACAGGTGGAGTTTCTAGCCCACCAGAGAAATGGGTGCTTGGGTTGCTTTCAAGGAAAAAGAGTACAGTATTTTTTGAGCACATAACCTTAAGAACTGCTACAATTTTGAAGTGTACCAGTAAGTCACAAGTAAACCCCCAAATTCCTCTTTCAAAAATCCATGTTGCTGTGACTTTTTTCATACTTTCAGATGGGTTTTCTCCAATGACTGTTCCTGTTTGGACTGTTCCTATGGCTGTTGTGGCCTTGGCCTACAAAAGCCTGGGTTTTATGGTGTCATTAGACTCAGGATGTTTGGAAGTTTCTCTCTGTTGCTCTGCCCTGGACACCGCGATTCTGAGATGGAGCAGAAACCCCCACATTCCTCACATCCTGGATGAAGCCCAGTTGATAGCTGACAGTACATTTGAGCTCAGACAAGTCTGCAGAATGGGGTGACAAAAATACTCCCTGTGAGCTCTCTAGAACTGACAGGAGAAAGTATAGTGTAGACTTTTCTCGTAGCTCAGGAGGCAATGTTTCTGTATTCACCAAGAGTACCAGCTTTAAAGTCAAGCAAACCAAGTTCAAACCCTAGCTCATCTACCTATCACCTTTTAAAAAAAAAAAAAAAAACCTGGGCAGCTTCAGTTTCCTCAAAATAATACCTACCCCACAGTTTTGTTGGGAAGATTCAAGGAGATAATGCACAGAACATGTCTAGTGTATGGCTCATCTGCAGAGGCATAGTAGGAAGGGTGTCACCGTGTGATGGCTGAGGCTACCATGAGAGGCCTGAGTTTGGTTCTCAGCCCACACTAACAAGCCAGGCACAGTGGCATGCACCTGTTGTCCTATTAAACTCAGAGGTTAGGGCAGGAGGATCAAGACACGATAAGCTCCATCTTTTTCTCTCTTTCTCTCTTTCTCTGTCTCTTAAGAGGAAGAAAAGGAGGGAGAGAGAAGGGAAAAGGGAGAGAATAGAAGTAAGGAAGAGTGTAATTCAATACCTGTTTATAGCGAGAACTTAAATAAAGGTTATCTGTGAAAGTAATAATTCTTATTATTAATGGAAAACAGCCCAGGACCCCTGGGAGTTCAGGACCTGGGTAATGAAACCAGCTAAACCACCATCTGCCCTGTGACTTCATCTATATGTCATGCATTAAAGAATGCACGGGCTACAGCGCCAGCACACAGTCATCCCTGACTCTGAACTCCAATATAAACACTGATTTGCCCTTCGTAGTCCATAGAGAAGAAAGGCTCTGTGTGCAAGGAAAATGGAAGCCAATATATGTAAAGTATACAAGAAAGGAATTTCACAAGGCTGGCTGTCAGCTCTTTAAGAGAAAAGAAAGGAACCACATGGAAAGAGAAAATTACCCAAGAAAGGTGAACCAGTGGAGCCAAATGGTCAGGCTGGAGTCATCAGATGGCAGTGTAAAGACCACAGTTTTGATCAGCATTTTGTCACTGTCCTCTTTTGCTACATTAGAACACACCCTCCTGACTCTGCACCCAAAGCATTGTGCTGCCCTTTTCAATGCCCCGGCTCTGTCTCAAGGCTAGCTACCTTCTCTCTCATATCCTCACGCAATTCAAACCTTCAAGTAATTCCCCACTCTGGTCAGACCCTTTAGATGTCCCCTTCACTTGGGAATTTGCTTTCTTCTAACTGGTCTGAAACTTTCATTTATTCTGAAGTATTATTAGTAGATAGCAGCTTCCTCCAATACCACTTCTATCAAATCTACATTTTTTCGCCAGGCTTTCAAAATCCCTGAGAATGAGTACTAGACTACTTTGAAATGTCTAAGACGCAGTGTGGAGTGGGCTGCCCTGAAATTACGGCTTGGTTATAAAGTATGAGACGCTCCATAAATATGACGAATCACGCGCTCCAGTGAGGGAGGAATTGTTTCACACACCAAAGCAGGATGCCCCTCAGCTCTGGGTAGCAAAGCCTCCCACCTTCTTCCTCCCACTCCAATCCCCTCAGCTACGCTGAGCCCCAGGCATGCAGAGTCTGCAAGGAAGGCAAATGTGGCCTAGCAGCCCACACAAAATGCCTCATAAAGTTGCCTTTTCCTGATGTTCTCATACTGTGCAAATATGTATGAAAAGATACAGGAGAATTTTCTTTTGGATTAACATCTAAGTTCCTTGAAGGCATTTACTTCTTTATAATGTCACCTGGGGCTTCTGATACTCTTGCGATCTAAATAGGATTACCTCAAAATTCCTGTTCTCAGTATGGGGGAAGCCCTTGACCTCTCCAAAAGTTCTATCATTTCCTAGAATGTACGCTTCCCTCTTCTCTGACTCCCAAGAGAAGGGCACCATCTCTACTGTGCCAGATGTGACATTCAACCCCTCCTTGGGTTGCCTCCAAAGAACTCACTCAGAGAAATAACAGTTAACAATAAGGATTTCATTGAAGGTTCTAGAAAGAAGACAGCATGTGCCCTCCAATAGGCTATTTTAGGAGCCACATTAAATGATTGATCCGCTGAATAAACCCATGCTACCTCTGACCTTGTACAAGTTACAACCAATGCTCAAGCTTTAGTTTTCCTCAACTTTGTTTGTGACAGTTGTGAAGCTATTGTGATTATGTCATTTAATCCACTATAAACAAACAAAGTATAAGTATAAAAATACAGCTCTCATGTCTATCAAGACTATGTTGAATGCTTTGTACAGACTTAGTAAAGATGCACTTACAGAGAAATTACTGTCAGGTTCAATCTTTGAACAAACAAAGATCTCTGTAAAAGATAAGGGAATAATAGCAAACCTTTGGAAGGATTCTATACTGAGATTACTTCCCAAGTTTCTTTTAAATTGGTGCTCCAATTAAAAAAATATAAAAGAAAATTCTGAATCCATTGATAATGCATTAGATACAGCTTGGTGCAAAAATAGGCACACATTTGGCCAAAAAACAAAGACTTGGCCAGACACCAAATGATGAGTGAATGAATACATACTTTATGTGTCTAAGGTGTAAATAAAGAAAACAAAGACTTGACCAGACACCAAATGATGAGTGAATGAACACATACTTTATGTGTCTAAGGTGTAAATAAAGTGTGTAAATATTTTTATGACACTCTGATCTAACCTTTTTTTTTTTTTTTTAGTAACTGTGCAACTGCTCCTATCCCATGAGATTCGAGGGCTTCTACTAATCTTTTTGTTTTGTTTTTTGTTTTTGTTGCTTTTAGAGGTTTTTGCTATAGGGCGTGTGCGCTCACCAGACAGACAGAGAGACAGAAAGCAAGAAATCACCCCCCGGGGGATGGCCATGCCGCAATCCCTTCTTCTCCATTCTCCTCTCGAGATCTTGGGCACACATGCACACACGCCCGGCGTGAGTTTTAAGCCACTGGCTTTTTGTTTTGTTTTTTGTTGTTGTTGCTTTTAGAGGTTTTTGCTATAGGGCGTGTGCGCTCACCAGACAGACAGAGAGACAGAAAGCAAGAAATCACCCCCCGGGGGATGGCCATGCCGCAATCCCTTCTTCTCCATTCTCCTCTCGAGATCTTGGGCACACATGCACACACGCCCGGCGTGAGTTTTAAGCCACTGGGTCCAAGACGCAAACTGCGGTCGACTACGTGGGGGTCCAGCGACATAGCCATTATGCTAACTGCTGGTCCCGAGGGCTTCTACTAATCTTTAAAACTTGCAATTAACAGTGCTGCTTTCGAAGTCCCCGCTCAGGCATGCTATACCCAGGGTGTACCCTACCCTGCACTTTCTTACCCAATACCCAGTTACCCCTGTCATTTCAGATCTCCCCTGTCAGAAGAGGCAAGCACTTTCTGACTCCAACTCTCAAACTTACCATCAGAAAACTATACCAGGGTTTTCACTCAGCAGAAAATGATTACAACAGCCAACTTTAATGTAGTGCTTGCTGTGTGCAGAGACTGCTTCAAGTGCCTAAACCTATTACCTCAACAATCCTATGAGAGAGGTAACATTTTACAAATGAAGGATCTGATGCACAGAAAAGTTAATTAACTTGCCCATTGTCACAGAGCTAAGAAGTGGCCGTCACTCCCCAGAGCCCCTGTTCTTAACCACGGTTAGATGGCAAAGATTTTCCACTTGCCCTTTTCTGTAAAAGGCGGGGTAAAAATAGCCACAACAGGGGCCAGCAGGTGGCCCAGAGGTTAAGACCTCTGGATCTCATGTGCACCCTATAGCAAAACTAAAAATAAATAAGTAAAAGTAGCAACCACAACAAAACCCTTCATATTATACAATACATTTACATGTAGATTTATTTGTATGCTACTTTACAGAATGCCTGCTATGTAGGTAAGACACTGGGTTAATGCTGGGGCCAGAGACAGACTCAACGACTGCCCTCATAGAGCTCTCAGTCAGGCCAGAGTGGCAGAAACTGAGTAAGTAATTATAAATGTGACGAGCACAAACAGGTAACAAATCTCTCTTTATAGAGCATGGCAAGGCAAGCTATGAACTGGGAAGAGATATATGCCACATATACAAGCAACAAATCTAAGCAGATGACAAAAAAAAAAAAAGAAAATTTGGACAAAACATGAACAGGCATTTCACACAAAAGGACACAACAGCAACAAACAAGAAAAACTATTTGGCCTTATAATAAATTTTAATCTGGGAAACCAGCAGATGGCATAATGGATATGTTGCAGAACTCTCATGGAGTCAACCGCAGTTCAAGTCCCAGACCTGGTGGCTTAAACTCATGCCGTGCACATGTGCGTGCATGCCCAAGATCCCGAGAGGAGAATGGAAGAGAAGGGATTGAGGTGTGGCCATCTCCTCTGGGGGGGGGGGGGGATTTCTCGCTTTCTGTCTCTCTGTCTCTCTCTGTCTTTCTGGCGAGCGCACACACCCTATAGCAAAAATCTCTCAAAAAAAAATTTTTTTTTTAACCTGGGTGAGATACTATTCCACATCCACGAGATGGGAAAACACAAGCAAGTCTAACCATAGCAAGCATTGACAAGGATGTGGAGTGATGGTGACCCGCAACCACTGCTAGTGAGACCATGACTTCTATAAATACCTTGGAAAACAACCAGCACAATGTGGAAGGTGGACAATATTCATCAACCCAACAACTTCATTCCTAAATATAAAGACTAGAGAAACACTTGTCCAAAGAAGACATGTATGAGAATGTGATAGCATTGCAACAAGAAGATGAAGACAAACTGTCAAAGAAACAAAATGCCCCTTCATGCTCTTGTGGATCCACAGGTTGGGATATTCTGATTCAATGGAACACTGCACAATGGTGACAGTGAAGGGCACAGGGGTGTCTTCAAAATAACTGATGATATTCTAGTTATTAACTGGGTAGCAAATATGTGATTATTTATTAAAGCACTCTTGCTAGTCTCCTTATTTGTTACCTTGAGTCATTTTCATGAATAGTTTGCTATATTTTATAAAGAAGTAGGAGCTGGATGAACAAATACCTTTTCATATTTCTCCATATGATACCTCAGAGGTTCTAATGGGCCCATGACCTGTGTCAATTCTTCATACAGTAAAATCGTAGATATGAGGACCAGCAGATGGTGTAATGGTTGTGTCACTGGACTCCCATGTAGTTGACCACAGTTTGAGTACTGGACCTGGCAGCTTCAAACTCGTGCCAGGCGCGTGTGCATGCATGCCCAAAATCCCAAGAGGCGAATGGAGAAGAAAGAATTGTGGTATGGTCATCCCCCCAGGGAGGTGATTTCTCACTTTCTGTATCTCTGTCTCTCTCTGGCAAGCATGCATGCTCTTATAGCAAAACTCTCTCTATATAAATAAATGAATCATAGATGTGAAAAAGTTCAATCAACTCAATCACTGTGGACTATAAAACCAGATCACTGTGAGCTCAAAGAAGATTTAGAGAAAGACCTGAATTAACCAAGTAGATGAATTTCAACAGAGTCTCTGTCACTTTTTGCAACACAGACATAGCCCCTAGTCTTCACTTTTTTTTTTTTTTTAATTTGCTGCAGGGTACATACACTTTCCAGAAAGACAGAAAGAGAGAGGGCATGTGAAACACCACCCCCTAGGAGGAATGGCCACACCACAAACCCTTCTCTTCCATTATTCTCTCAGGATTTTGGTCATGCACACACATATGTGGCATGTTCCCCAAGCCTACATGTCTGGGACTTGAACAGCAAAGTCAGTCATGTGAGATCCGCTACCTTAACCACCATGCCACCAGCCAGCCTGCCCTAATATTCAACTATTAATTTACTAATTTGCTGAAAACTCAGTTTGGGAGTGATTAGAGGCACAGCTCCTTTAATATTTACTTCTTGAAGTTCCTCAAAAGATCATCACAAGTTTTACCCAGAAAAGAATAAGGAAAGTACTTTGAAACCTGGAAGGTTTTTTTTCAAAGCCTGTGTCCTTTTTATTTTTTAATGAATTATTTATTTTATTTATTATTATTGTTATTATTTACTTTTATTTGACCAGACAGAAAGGAAAAGTAAGAATGCAAGCTGTCAAGTCTGGGATGTGAACCACGGTGGGCCATGTGTGAGTCCAGCACCTTAACCACCACATCACCTGCCAGCCCCAAGAGCCTGCATTCTTAACCAAAAATGTATGAATAGGCTTCAAAAAGTCTAAGAAATTCCTGAAAATTTATGCAAACCACTGTATGTATGTGAGCCTGTCTGTGTTTAGGGAACGAGTGGCTGGAACCATTCATTTGCGTTTCTAAAAAGCTATCAGCTGCTACCCTAAGGAGTGACTAATCATGCCTGTTTGCCTGCAACTGTTCCAGTTTTAGACTGAAAGCTGTATGCCCTAGGAAACTCTGCTCAGAGCTGAGATAACCAGAATAGCTAGTTACCCCAGCACAGGGTTGCCAGATAAAATGCAAAACACAGTTAAATTCGAATTTTAGCTAAACAACAAATTATTTTTTAGTGTAAGTTTATCCTGAGACATATTTATTGTTTATCTGAAATCCCTATTTAACTGGGCATCCTTACTTTTTTTTTTTTTTTTTTAGGGGTTTTTGCTCTAGGGGGGGTGG
>NW_006203646.1:4058421-4062761 GCF_000334495.1 Tupaia belangeri chinensis
TTTTTTAGAGGTTTTTGCTATAGGGTGCGTGTGCTCGCCAGACAGACAGAGACAGACAGAGAGACAGAAAGTGAGAAATCACTCCCCAGGGGGGATGGCCACGCCGCAATCCCTTCTCCTCCGTCCTCCTCTCGGGATCTTGGGCAGGCACGCACACGCGCCCGGCATGAGTTTTAAGCCACCGGATCCGGGACGCGAACCGCAGTCGACTACATGGGAGTCTAGCGACACAGCCATTACGCTAACTGCTGGTCCCATCCTTACATTTTTATTTGCAAAATCTGGCAATACTATCCTAATAGAAAAATCGATATTATTAGTAAGAATAGATATCTCAGTAGCAATAGCAACAATTATGGAGAGTTTCCTTCATGCCAGGCACGATCTCCTATTCAACCTGAACCACACCCCAGGAGGTTAGGATTATGATTATTATTCCCTTTTGTGGATGCAGAACAATGGATTCAAAGGTGAAAGAGCTTGCCCAGTATGATATTGTCAGTCACCAGCAAAGTCAGATTCACATTCACCAAAATCTATTCTGTAGAGGAGGAAAGAGAGAAAAGCGAATCTCAAGATGCTAAAAGTGGTTGATTTGCCACCTGAACTCCCCTCCTTCTGGCCCTTAAAATCGGGAACTCAACTCCAGGCTGTGCGATGAAAGATTACAGACGAAGCTTCTCTGCAGCCTGGCAAGCCTCCTGTTTCCCAAACTCTGCTCTGACGCCCCCACTTTTCTCACAGGCTTTATCAGAGAATTTCCTGCAGCCTTTCAGCCCACGAAAGCGGACAGTGACTTTGAACACCAGCTGAAATTCATCTGCCTCCTTGTACTGCTTCCTGTTGTCCCAAGTCTATTAGCACTTTGTTCAAATATTCTGTAGGTTGGAATAATCTTGCCATGGTGGGGACCGACTTTCCCAATTTGCCCGGAAGTGAAGGGCTTCTGTGGCTGCAAGACTTAAGAGGGTCAAAAATTGGAAAGTCCAGGCCAGCTGGCAGTGTTAAGGTAACAGAATCCTACATGCCACTTGTACCGTTCAAGTCCCTAACATGGTGGCTGGTGGCTTGAAGAATGCACCAGGCACATATATGTGTGTGCCCAAAATCCTAAATGGAGAATGGAAGTGAAGGGATTGTGGTGTGGCCATCCCCCTGGTGGGGACTTTTTCACTTTCTTTCCCCCCGCCCCTTGCATGTCTGTCTGTCTGTCTCTCTCTCTCTCTGGCAAATATATGCACCCTATAGCAAGTTTAAAAAAAAAAAAAAAAGAATGTTAAAAATTTTAATTTTATTCAAGAACTCTCAGTTTGTGGGCCCAACAAGCTTTCTTTGAATCAGATCATGTCATCAATTTAGGTCCCGGTTTTCCTCCAGGCAAAATGATGAGTTGTAACTAGCCGATTTGTTTCACGTCTTAAATCCAATGAGCTGGTGCCAACATGTGGGAGTTGGTTCACTCTAAAACAGAGGTGCTAGTCAGACCCCTCAGAAGGCAGCCTGCATATTGAAGCATCTTCCTTTTGGCTTTATCAATCAGCCACATTAATATGCTAATTACAAGGAAAGAAATGTGGAACTAATTTCATGTATCATTCAAGTAAAGGCATCAAAATGGCACCACAGAGAACTGAAATCAACAGGATGGCATGACTCTGAGAGTGCCAAAGTGAGAGTTGAAAAGGGAATCTTCCATTACAACTCCTTAACAGGTCACTCATTCCAAACAGCCCAATGGGAAGCAAGCTCTTCTCTCCATCTTCTTCTGGGGTTGGCATTGTCCAATGTATAAACCAAATCAGTGCTTTCTCCAGGAGCCCATCAAAAAGTAATAAACCTGATGCCTTAGGGCCGGGTCAATCTGCTGCTCTCAGAATCCCTACCCAGCTTTGACGGTTTGACTGACTTGAATAGATGGGGCTAAACGAATGTTCCAGTTGGCTTTTGCAGAATCTTGACTAATTGAACCATCTGGTGGAGGACAAAAACCATGTCATTTTGGGTATGATGATCTTCCATACGCTGCCAGCATGAGCAGGATAAAAAGGATTGGTGGCATGTTGGTGATGGCTACAGGGGAGCGTTAGCACATCTGCCAGCATGGGCCTTGAAATAAAACATCCGAAATGTGAAGTCATTCTTTTTCTCTCTATGATTTGTGCTCTGTCAAGTTCATAAAACCAAATATATACTTACATTTGTCCACATCCATTGCCCAGAGAAAGGCATGCCTAGCTTCCTCTTTCTACATGGTTCTCTTGCTAAGAACAAGCCTAATGATACTATCAACACAGTAAGTTACCTACATTGTTCAATCTGAAGAGCCCTTCAAAGTCCTCTAATTTTAGACCTCAGGCCTACCCGCTCACAAAAAAAAAAAAAAAAAATACATTAAATACTGACCTAGCCACGTGACTAATACTCCCACCATAAACCTCCTTCTGGTTCAATGTTCATGTACCTCTCTAAGATGTGGAAACACAGCTTGTTATTTGGGAAGGAAGGCTTGTACACAAGTGATGTGTTAAGGATATGCCTCCAGGAGAAATTGGGAAGGGAGAAACAGAAAAAGGCAGAAGCTACACAAAGGCCTGATTTCTGGCAAATGTCTACACAGCTAGCACCATCACAATTCCATAGGGATCTCTAGAGGGTGAGCTGTGTACCTCAGAGTTTGTCACAATTTGAGGCCAGTAGGCTGGGCTTTCACACTCCTGTGCAAGTCAATTGTTGACTAAGAGCATCCCCTGGTGGGTAAACCCCCAGGCGTTTCCACCTATCTGAGAGATAGGCAAAGGCACTCCAGTAGCCGAAGGGTTTCCTTGAAAGACAGTGGCAGGACAGGTCATAGAAGCATAAGCAACCAGAAGAATGAGTGTGAAACACGTCCAAGGAAATCTGAGTAGAGTCTGTGTCTGCTACACACAGAAAGCTTTTTGCAGCCTTCAGTGACTTAGTGCAAAATAACCAAGCTAGCCGTAGATGAGAACGGAATCAAGAAGGAAGGATGCTGGTGGCAGGAAATCTAAATGCCAAGAGGTGTTTAATGTCTGTGTTTCCTACTTGCCACGGGCCTCCGTAAAGATCATGAAAATGAACAAAGTCAGCACATCCCTGGAAACACCGGCAGGTGAGTGCAATGCCAAGACTGCATGGACCTCTTCTAGGAGATCTTATCTGTTCATTTACTCAACAACTCTGTCTTAAATACTCATGCAAGGAAATACGTAATGAATAATATAATAGGCAAGGAATCCACCCTTATGGAAACTTTCATTCTGGTGGGAGAAACCAAATGTAATCCAGTAAGCCAATACAGATCGCGTAAGATGATGACTGCTGAGACAGCAATAAAAACATAAGAGGTATAGGGTGAGGTGGGAGCTATCGAGACAGAATGCACAAGGAAAAGCCTTTCCTCAGAGAGGTCATTTGAGCAGACTTACATAAAATAGGGAATATATCCGTGCAAAAATCAGAGGGGAGTTACAGGATCAGAGCTTGCTTTTTAGAACATCACTACAACTACTGAATGGAAGATTAACTGTTTGTTGAATAAATATGGAAATAGATCACTTGGGCAGCTTTTCCCAAAGCCAAGGGGAGACAGTCCTACCTTCAACTTGGGGATAGCAGTAGAGATCATGAGGAGAAGACGGCTTTTCCCAAAGCCAAGGGGAGACAGTCCTGCCTTTGACTTGGGGGATAGCAGTAGAGATCATGAGGAGAAGACTCAGCAAATCACTGGATATCACCTTGTGTATAAACCTGGGAGCTGCTTTTGACAGAAAGGGTTATGGGCTCCTACCACTACTGCGGGTAACCCCGTCCTCTTCATTAACCTGCCTATCTGCCCATTTTGTCAGCTTCAAGAGTCAGTATCCAAACGCACAGACAACATAAAGAACCCTGAACTTTTATAGCTCTAATGCTATCCTCTCTAGAGCTCAAGTCCAAATTCCTCTGAACAGGGATCAGCAAAGGTTTATTGTAAACAGTCAGACAGCAAATATGAGGGGAACTTCCAAAAATGCATGGAAAAAATGAAGTTGAAGTATGAGTTTATTAGGGTGCAAAATTTTTGAAATCCCTGTAGTTTCCTCATAATATGTATGACCAGCAGTTGACGTAATGACTACATCTCTGGACTCCCATGTAGTCACCTGCGGCTTGAGTCCCAGACCCGGTGGTTTAAATTTATGCTGGGCACGTGTGTGTGCATGCCCACAATCTCGAGGGGAGAATGGAGGAGAAGGGATTGTAGTGTGGCCATCCCCTGGGGTGGGGGAGTGATTTTTTTGCTTCCTATCTCTCTATCTCTCTCTGTCTTTCTGGCAAGC
>NW_006203646.1:4062773-4066865 GCF_000334495.1 Tupaia belangeri chinensis
CTAAAGCAAAAACCTCTAAAAAAAAAAAACAAAACAGTATTTTCCAAGAATTTTTTGAAGACCTTTCTTATTTTTGTTGTTGCAGCCATATGATCTCTGGCACAACCACTCAACTTACAGTTGCACAAATGTAGCCATAGATGCTAAGTAAATAAATGACTGTGACTATGTTCCAATAAAACTTTTTATAGAAAATACAATTCTGGTGTTACATAGTTTTCACATGCTACAAAATACTATTTGTCTTTTGATATTTTTTTAACCATTTACAACATTAAAACTTGGACTAGCAGCCAGGTGGTAGCATGGTAGTTAAGGCAGCTGGATCCCACATGGCTGACTGTGCAGTTCAAGTCCCAGACCCAGCAGCTTTAGAACACACCAGGCCTGTGTACATGCATGCCCAAAATCCCAAAAGGAGAAAGAAGGAGAAGGGATTGCAGCATTGCCATCCTCCCTGAGAGACGTATTCTCTCTGTTGCTCTATCTGATGAGCTCACACATCCTATAGCAAAAACATTTTTTTTATTTAAAAAAAAAATTAAATATAGGGACCAGCAGATGGCATAATAGTTACATCGCTGGAATTCTACAGAGTCGACCACAATTGAAGTCCTAGTCCTGGCAGCTTGAAACTCATGCCAGGCATGTGTGTGCGCATACTCAAAATCCCAAGAGGAGACTGGAGGAGAAGGGACTGTGGGATGGCCATACCCCCTGAAGGGGGGGAGTGATTTTTTACTTTCTGTCTCTCTATCTCAAATACAAACTTGGGCTAGCCCTGTAGCCTGGTAGGTAAGGAAACCAGATCCTGCATGGCCAACCAGTTCGAATTCTGGCCCCAGCAGCTCAAAAACACCCAAGTATGTTCAAAATCCCAACAAGATGGAGAAATGAAAGAGAAGGCATTGTAGTGTGGCCACACCCCATTGAGAAATGCTTTCTCCCTCTCCCACTCTCTCTGTCTCTTTGTCTCTCTCTGGTGACTGCATACACCTTCTGACCAAAAAAAAAGTAAAATGTGAAAACCATACTCTAGGGGACTAGCAGGTGGTATGGTGGTTAAGGCACTGGACACTCCCCACATGGCCAACCACAGTTCAAGTCCCAGGTCTAGTGGCTTGCTATCTCACTCTCTCTCTCTCTCTTTATCTCTCTCAAATTAATTAAAATAAATGAATTAATAAATAAAAATAAATAAATAATTGTTTTTAAAAAAAAATACTCTGTTCATAGGATGTACGAAAATAGGCAATGGGTAGATTTGTCCCAAAGGCCATAGTTTGTGGACTCTTGCTCAGGGAGACTGCTGACTTAAAAAGAAAGACCTCTAGTAGCTTCCTCCTCATTTAGTTTCTTATATAGCTTCACTCCTGTGGGCCCAATATCTGTCACACTGCATATCTTACATACAAACATAAGCCAGATTTTTCCCCCTCCATTGAGTTCCCTCAGGGACTCAAGAGTCTAATAGGGAGAGTGAGTACATTTTGCCAACAATCCCCACTTTCCATAATGGAATTTAATTATTTGGTCTGAAAAGCATTTAAGCCTCACTATACAGAAAGAGGCAAATAAATAAATAATAAAGGGGCACATTTTGATAGCACCTGCCTCTAAGATCTTAAAGGCACTGTCATGCCTGCTTTAATATTTTATGGCACAGAAATGTGACTGTTACCAGGTCATAAAAATATACTGCTTTTTATACCAGGTCACAATCTAGGGCTAGTAGTCCTGTTTTGTGGCAGGATACAGAAAGCCAGCCAGGAAAGAGGAGAGACTTCCCTTTTTTCAAATGTGAAAGGAGCTATTTAAAGATGATGGACCAGATAAATGCATAGTGGGTATTTTTATTTATTTTTCTTTTTCTCTCTCTCCTTCTGCATCTCAAAACAGACGGTTTCAGTCTGCCAGCAGCTGGTACACATTCATTATTTAGCACTGAAAAGCTAAGAATCTCAGTCCCTGACCTTCTATTATTGCATAGGCATATTCTGGGAAGAGCCGAAAAGACAGGCAGGTTTATTCCTGGAGGAGTAGCACATAGTTTCTACAAACATTCAAAATCTTTAAGTTGGAAGTGACACTAGCAATGATCTATCCCAACACCCTATGGCTTGGGGGAAATAAAAGACTCCTGAGTATCACTTAAGGATGACTGTCCCATTGAATTTATCCCCTCCCTGGACAACCTTCGTCATCACTAGAGAGAAAGAGAGCTGGTTGTTGTTTAATCTTCACAAACATCCCAGAGAGAAGGAACCATCATGATGCCCATTTTACAGATAAGTAAACTGAGGGCTGATAACAGGTTAGATGAAGTGACACCGCTTCTAAGTAGCAGAGCTGAGTTTGAGCTCCTCAAGGAGAGACCATAACCAGCCCTTTAACCATCCTGGCCTCCCCCTTTCTTAACACTTCCATGTACCCAGCTCCTCCTTACTATGTAAGCTGCCCCAGTTCCTACCAAAGAAAAGTAACAGTGCCCAAGACTAAGATGAAAAAGAGAATGAGAAAGAGAGAGGCGGAACACTTCCCCAGCTAGAGTTAGGGACTGAAAAGTTAATAACGGATGTACAAGCAAACAAATGCAGAGAAAGTTTCTGGCACCACCGTATATAACACGGAGATTAATTAATACTACATTACAATGGAATTCCTATAGAATTACACTTGATCCAGATCCCAGAATAACAAGGAAATTCAACATGATTAATGCTTTGAATAGCAAGAAACGTCAGAATGATTTACCTCTTATTACTAAAAAGGGTTGCCAGATTGCTTAAAAAGGCCCTGCCTGACCCAGGATATTGCTATCTCCAGTGCAATCAGTGCTCTGAGTTTACTCATTTGACAGGAGCATGATTCTTTGCCAACTGGGCTTTGCTTTGCATCTCCTGTTTCCCCACTTCTTCCCCCAAGTCCCACTCTCTCTCCCAGTTTCATTCCAGGTCAATCAAGTGACACTGAAGAGGAGGATTTCTGAAACCCCCAAGTCCAGCTGGGTAACCAGGGCTGTTCAGAAGAGCTGGTTACAGGCAATGGGCAGCCCGGGACAAACCAACCCAAGCACTAATGCCAGCCATTCCACCCGATCCAAAGGGCTCCTCTAGTTTATCTTCTTATTTTTCCTGTTCTGAAAAATCTCCACTGGTGACTCATTTGTGGCTGTAGGTGTTTAAAGCATTTATATGAGGAGAAAGACAGATTGATGCCTTTAGCACAGCCTGCCTGCTCTGGTCTCAGGAGAGGTCAGGCGGATGATAAGAATACTAAAGCTTAAGACGACAGAGTTGGCGCCAACATGCATTTAAGCAGAGACTGAGAGTCCAGAATTCCTGGACATCATAAAGAATCTATTATCATTGTGGTCACTCTCAGCAAGACTGATTTCATTACCATCTGTCTTCATACACCGCTGCTTGGTGAATAAATATTAAATATGGAACTTTTCCTGGACTCGAGTCACTGAGGCCGAGAGGGAGGCAGTTATGTAACCATGTGATCTCTACACACTTCATAGCCAGGAAGAGAACAGATGAGGCCAGGGGGTCGGGTTGGGGGCACTGGAGGAGGGAGACACAACAGAGTGAGATCAGATCATTAGCTCTACTGAGTCGAAAAGAAGGGTTCAGTTCTCGGTTGAGTAATAATTCTCTCTTCAAGGTGGGTGATATTTAAGCAATCATCTCTCGAAAATTGGTCATTACCACTAGCTAATAACTGATTTGTTAGTTAATAGCCCAAGGTGAAGCCTAGGGCAGAAAATGCTCTGGCATACCATTCTTCGATGGCAGGATTAACAGATTTCAAGGGCATTATTGCTATTATGAACCATGTTCATTGATTTATAACAACACTAATATGTTTTATAAAAAAAAAGTGGGTGCAATGTCCTGGAAAGATTCATCATTGTCAAGTGCTTTGAAATTAAATAGTCACTATATGATGTCCAAGAGAGACACCCTCTGGTCTTATTCTGGCCATCGCCAGGGTCGAGCTTGGCACTGTGTGGAATTAGAGAATCCAGAAAAACACCACTCAAAAGGCGCAGGTCACAGCTTTAACTACAAAGAGAGTGCCTCTTTC
>NW_006203646.1:4067335-4079882 GCF_000334495.1 Tupaia belangeri chinensis
TCCTGTTTAATTACTTTTTTTTTTTAACAAACCCTGCCATTATAAAGTCTAGAAGGATAAACAGTAAGATTTTATCAATTGGCATCTCTGAAAAGTAGGGTTTATATAAGGGAAAAAGAAGACTTTCATTTCCTACTTTTGGTTCTGTTTTGAATTTTTAGTAAAGTTTTGGTCAAAGAAAAAAGAGGAAGAAGAATCCTGGAATTGCCCACTAGGAAATCCTGAGGCTCAGGCTAGGAGCTAATTGTCCACTGGGGAGTCAAGTTATCCCACAAACAATGGTGTGCATGGCTGACTGAGATCCTGGGGACAAGTTGCTTGGTGTGGTCAGGCACAGGGTCCCACTGGGGGCTGCCTATACAACCCTTTGATGGGATGATCACTGCTTTTATTCTTGAAGTCAGTTTTCCTGGAGAGACATCAATCATATCCCCCTTCCCAGGGACAACCCTTGTCCCCTTCTTCCCTGATAACACAGCTGTATGTTTCCAAGGAACAAGACCCCCTTCCCATTCTCAAGGGCAAATACAGGAATCTAAACTAATTATTGAAATGCCAATTCTCTACCACTGATTGGTTTAAGGGTAGGTGTGGGATCCAATTTGAACCAATAAGATTAAGAGAAAATCTGTAGAGTAATTTTGGGGAGAGGTTTTCTTACTCTTAAAATTAAATTTGCAGGGGGGGGAGCCCAGTTTTCTGCTCTCAGCTTGGCTGGTGAAGGGGTGATCCCTGCAGCTGCTGCAGCTTTAAATCATGAGAAGATGTCAGTCTGAAGACAAAAGCAAATATTCTGAGGATGACAGAGCAGAAAGATGGAAATAATGTAGGTACTTCACCACACTCAGTGTAGGCTGAGCCTCCAGATGAACTAGCCCTGCAACTATCCTGTCTCCAAACTGATTATTTAACATACTTAAAACGACCAGATTGTTTACAACACTTTTCATTGAATTTATTTTTGCATTCAGTTGACAAAAATCTTGTCTGATACATTCCTCTCGGCTGTCTGGAAAACACAGAAAAGAGAAGAAAGTGAAGAAAAGCTCATGCCCAAAACAGAGGATACAGGGTTTAGAAAATCCAGAGGACATTTTATTGAGTTCCACACAACTGAATCATTTGTTCTACCTTAAGGATTAGGTGGAGTCCTTTCCAGGGGAAACACAAAATGAATACATATGTTAGCCAGAAAAATAAACATTTACCTGTGCCAAAGAACTTACAAAGTATTCAGACAGCAGCTAATGGGAATCAGTCAGCATACCCAGTGAAAATCGAGTCAGAGGAATGTGGTCCAATCAATCTCAGCCTCACTGAATTCATCTTTCAGAGACATCTGCTGGTGAAGGAAATACCATGAAATGAAGGGGCTTTCTGGACTCCCTCACAGTAAAGAAGAAAAACAAAAGGTGAAGATTCATATCTGATTGGCTTACTAAATAAACATTAACCAGCTCCTGCCATATATAAAGTACTACGTTTCCGGACAACGAAGTAGTTGAAGATGTTCTGCCTTCAATAAAAAAAGGTTGGGGATTATTATCAAAACAGAAACTTCAATGATCAGGTTAAGTGAGACAGATACATATGCATGTTACCTCTGAACTCCAATACACAAAGCAGGAGTGGGCTAGTATGGTGGTAACACAATATTCCACAAGGCTGATACACATGGAAAGGTCCAAAGTTCACATCAGGAGACCTCCTTGAACACAGTGCATGCATGCCAATGATCGATGAGCTAGGGCTGAGGGTTATGGCATGAAGACCCTGTTGGAGGGGTTGCTCGCCCTCTCTCTCTCCAAAAAATCAACCTTAAAACACACACACACAAACACACAACAAACCATGGCTGACTAATAACCAACAGGTGTGCCTGTGGCAGGTCTCTGCAAAAGAAATAGATTGTTACTTTTCCTCTTTTGTTGTGCCTTCTTCCATATCTTTAGTTGAAGCAAAGACTCTAATAATAGCTGATGCTTGATTTTCAACTTCTTTAGAAAACTGGAGGATTTAAAAAAACAATTGGAATAATAATAATAATCTGGAAAAAAAATAAGAAAGAGCTATTTGATGATGATGATGGGGACTTTAATGTCTTTGTATTGACTGATGTGCATGGTATTCCTTCTGGAAAAATAAATGTAATACGCTGTAAAGTTATATGTGATTCAATGTAATATAAAGAAGATTCTGATAATAAATTAAAAAAAAAAAAGAAAGTTGGAGGAGACAGATGAAGAAGAAAATGGTGAGGAGGAATCTTTGGCTATGACACAGATATTATCTTGGAAAAACCTTTTCTACAATTTTTTTTTCCCCTAACCCACCATTTCTTGATTGAGCTGAGATTAGACAACTAATGTTGACACCAGTCAGTTGTGAACCTTAACCAAAACAGAATTTTAAATATCCCTGAATTCCTTCAGAGATCAAGAGATAAAATTCAGCTGTTTAAAGACATACCAGGAGGTATGATACATTTAAAAGAAAAACATACCTTACTTATCCCACCCATAAAAAAGAAAGAATAAACTTTTCCCTACTAGGAAGTAAAGGAAAGATTAGCATTTCATCTGAAAGAAAGACTAAAAGATCTGTTATGAAAAGCATTCTGGACTTATATTTTTTTTTTTAACTAAGCTGAACTTCTTAACCAGGACAAATCTGCCTGCCTACTTCCTTTGCTTTCTCACTCCCCATCATCCAACTTCCCACATCCACCTCCCTCTATTAGTCACTCTCCCAAGGGGTCAGGGGTCCCTGAATTGTAGTCTCCCAGACAGATCTTCCTTACCCATGCTAATCCCATCTCATTCTAAAAATTTCCATTGCTCCTCACTTACTCCATCCCCACCCAAAATTCATCTGTCCAGTGTGTCATCCCTTTAGTAGCATATGTGTCACTCAGAATCTGAAAAGCTAAGTGTTCCTAAAGTATATGGACTAGTTAATCTGGTAACTTTCCTAAATAACATAGCTTAAAACATTTCAGCAATTTTTTACTATGATTATCTATGTGTCTAATATGTAGGGCAAGGTAACTATCATGAAGTAAAGCATGATCTTTTTTCCTAAAGGGAAGTTAATATCTTGGTTCATTTTAGCAGATTATTCTGACAAAATCATAGGCTTGTAGCACATATCAATGGAGCCAGGAATCTTCTGGAATGAGATCACTAACATGTGAGTTGTTTTTCAGGATGAGCATCTCATGTAAACCCATAGAATCTGTTTAGATGAACTCAGGAGAAGACTGGGAGATGACATTACAAATAAGTGAACTCACATGGCTGGCTGGGTGTACTTTTAGGAATATTTTACCAACCTTCTTCACAAAATTCCCAAGGTACTTTACAAATTCTCATTACTGGGTCCAGCAGGTGCAGTGGTAGTTAAGGTGTTGGACTGCCACATAAACCACCATGGTTTGAATCCCAGTCCCAGTGGCTTGAAAATCACACCAGGCACATGTGCATGCATGTCCAAAATCCCAGGAGGAGAATGGAAGAGAAGGGATTATGGCATGGCCATCCCCCCTGGATGTGATTTCTCACTTTTCCTCTCACCATCTCTATCTCTTCAGTGAGTGCGCACATGCCCTATGACAAAAAGCTAAAACAAAACAAAACAAAAACAAAAAAATTTGTTTTAAATCTCATTATTAGAATCCTTAAACAGAGCATTCGAAAAATGTCCCTGGGGCAGGACCAGCAGCTGGCATAATGGCTATGTCACTGGACTCCCATGTAGTCGACCGCAGTTTGAGTCCCGGACCCAGTGGCTTAAACTCACACTAGGCACATGTGTGTGCATGCCCAAGATCCTGAGAGGAGAATGGAGGAGAAGAGATTATGGCATGGCCATTTTCCCTGTGCAGTGATTTCTCACTTTCTGTCTCTCTGTCTCTCTCTGTCTTTCCGGTGAGCACATGCACCCTATAGCAAAAACCTCTTCAAAAAAAGAAAAATGTTCCTGGGGCCAGATAGTGGTGTAGTGGTAAAACCCAGTACTCTGCTAGACAATCCCACTTGGAGGAAGGTTCCCAGTTTAGGTCCAAAAACTTCTCTGAACACACGAGGCACAAGCTTGCTCATAGTCCAAACTGGGTATGAACTGCAGCATTGAGACCTTATTGAGAATATTGTTTGTCTTTTTCATGCACTCATGAAAGACATGGATTAATAAAGGTAAATAAAGTACTATGTTATTTATTAGACAACTAATGTCAACATCAGTCAGTTCTAAGCCTTAACCAAACAGAATTTTAAATATCTCTGAATTCCTTTAAAAACCAAGAGATAAAATCCAACTTCTTAATGGCATACTGGAAGAAAATCTGATAAATTTAAGAGAAAAACATTCCTTACTTATCGCATCTATAAAGAAAAAGAAAAAATAAACTCCTTCATAAAGATTTGTTTCATGTAAAGTACAAGCAACTGTCTTCTACCTGGTGACTCAGAAAACCAGGTCCCTTCTACATAGGGCCTGCTGTCTATAGTTCATAGCTTACAAAGGTCCCTGGGTTTCAGCTCTAAGCCAGCAGTGCAGAGGAGGAACATGATTCAGGGGAGGTCTTAGAGTTAAGACCGAAAGTTGCATAGCAATACTTCGGCCCACATAGTAATAGCCAGAACTCGCCCACCTAAGTGCGGAAGAGGCTGAGAAAGGCAGTTTCACTGTGCGCATGGTGCTGAGGCAGCATCTAGTGAACAGGATCCGTCACACCCTGAAACCCAGAAGGCTGATGACTATGCACTCTCTCCCAATAGGCCCATGGCTACCCTCATCTACTGAAGACCACATCTGACTGCATCTTTTATAAAGTCTTTCTTGGGATATCAGTTTGTGAGACTAAAAGCATGACCTTTGGGGAGATAAAAGCAGAAGAGCTAGATACTGTCAATTATAATGGATTTTTCTGGCAAAAAGTATCTACAATTGGAAAAATAATTATACCCTTTCCAGGACCTTTCAGCTCTCCGGAACACTGATATTCCTCTTTTAGAAATTTTCTGCTCCATTCCCAAAATTATATCTATAAATACATAAGGTCTGAGCACAGTATACAAATATAGGATAACATAGGCTTCTGGAGACACTGAGCTCCCTATTTGCGCTTAAGAAGCTTCCTCTAACGTGCACTCACAACCTTTCTTTTTGGTTGTATCTCCAGAAAACTACAGTCAAAGAAGACTTATCTGAGGGATTGTGAAGACTCTTTAATACAGAGATTACATTATCAAGGTGTTTACCACTGATTCATCTAAATGCATCCACTTCATCCTCACAAAGCCTTCCCAAAGTACCAGGAGGTAAATTCACTGCTTTCAATGAGACATCAATGAAGTGATGTCTGGTTTGTGTTCAATCCTGTACTTATTAATTCAATATCAAATTACTAATTTATGCCAGAAACTGAAGTATAGATGCTGCCATATTATAGCACTAATAATAAAGGAGACCAGACCTTGGACCACACCTTGAGAATCTCTGATATAACTAATACTCACTCTCAACTGGCCCCCATCTGGGCAGAACCATGTGATCAGTTAACCTCTCCGATCCAAGCAAAACTGATTGAGAGAGGAAATTATGAATTTTGTGAATGATGGACCTCACTCAAAAAATGACATTTTTAACAATGAAAGTAATTTTGACTAGTCAAAATATTATAGGCAAAAATTTTTAGGGAAAGGGGAGCTTGAAGATCGAAGGATCTTTATTTCATAAATTATTAATTCTTATAGTACCTAGATTTATAGAGCATTTATTACTTGTCACAAACTATTCTAGAAAGCTCTACATATGTTATTCTATTTACTTCTCAGAATAATTCAATGTAGTAGACACGATCCCTGTCTCCATTTTATAGATGAGAAAAATGATGCGTTTGTTCCAGGTTGCAAGAATAATATGTGTTTATATCAAGTACTTCCCAGTTATAAAAATATTTTTGCTTGCGTGATCTCATTTGATCCTTACAACAGCGTAGATTTAGGGCTCCTGACTCCCAATTTCATTGTTCTTTCTACTGCATGGCATATACTTCTGAGTAAAACGCCCATAGCACACTACTCTTCGGAGCAAAAGACAGCTCATTTTAAGAAAGTGGCTGAGGGACCAGCGGTTAGCGTAATGGCTATGTCGCTGGACTTCCATGTAGTCGACCACGGTTCAAGTCCCAGACCCAATGGCTTAAACTCACGCCGGGCACGTGTGCGTGCGTGCCCAAGATCCCGAGAAGAGAACGGAGGAGAAGGGATTGCGGCATGGCCATCCCCCCTGGGGGGTGATTTCTCGCTCTCTGTCTCTGTCTGGCGAGTGCACATGCCCTATAGCAAAAACCTCTAAAAAAAAAAAAGAAAAGAAAAGAAAGTGGCTGAATCAAAAACTTGAACTTGAAGCATGTTTTAGTAGTGTCTAACTCAAAGATAACATAAAAAGATAGATGATGAAAAATAGAGGGCACATGCTCTTGTCAGAAAGAGACAGAGAGTGAGAGGGAGAAAGCACCCCTCCGTGGGACATGACTATGCCACAGTTCCTTTCCCTCCATTTCCCCATTCTGTTGAGATTTGAGGCATGCACTCAAAGTGATTTTCACACCATTGGTGCTGGGATTCAAACCACAATAGGCCATGTGAGATCTGGCTCACCATGCACAGGACTCAGCCACTTACACTAAGGGGCTACACACCCTTCATATAATTTTCATGTTTTAGCCAGACCTATGTAATGAATAAGCATGCTTAGGACAGTTCCTTAAGACCTAGTATTAAACTTGGAAATCTCTGAAATGAAAGAGATGGCCTGTTAAATATTTGGTATTTATATACAGTACACATAAGTAAATCATAATAAAGATACATTATAGACATTTCCACCCAACAACTTTAATGAGCACAAGTCTCTGAATTCGTTTCAAGAAAAATGGAACCATTTTCACAACTCAGTTACCTAATGAACTGTACATTGCTTTTCCTTTGTTGTGCAAAATGAGCAGAAATGGATAGGAGAGGCTGGGCTTGACAATGATATTACTGACTTCCAGAAGGTCTTTTGTGCCTGCTTTTACCATCCAGACCTCTAACGATTTACACCTCGAGTTTGTGAGCATCAATACATAAGAACATATAGGGTAGCTGACAGCATAAAAAGGTTGATGATCAGGAACAGCCAGCAGAAAACCCGATTCATTGCCATCTATCACCCTAGAAACGAGGATAAGAACAAACAGTAACTCCCTGTTTTTTATCTGCTGCGAAAATATCAGCCCATTATCTCTCTGAATCTGAGAATCAAGGCCATGTCCCTGGACATAAAAACCCACTTACCTGGGCAAAGCATCCTGGGTAATCAGAAGTCAGCCCACCAAGTCTCTGTGTGGATATATTCCTACTGAGTACACATTTGCCTCGAGGATGCCTGTAGCTCCCTAATAGATGTTGGTTCCACATTAAAGCTACTATTTCTTTCTTTTTTCTTTCTTTTTTTTTTTTTATTTTGGAAACGTTTTTGCTATAGGGCATGTGTGCTCACCAGAAAGAGACAGAGAGACAGAAAGCGAGAAATCACCCCCCCAGGGGGATGGCCGTGCTGCAATTGGTCCCCCTCCATTCTCCTCTCAGGATCTTGGGCACACATGTACATGTACCCGGTATGAATTTAAGCCACCACGTCCGAGACTCAAACCACGGTTGACTACATGGGAGTCCAGCGACTTAACCATTATGCCATCTGCTGCCTTAAGCAAACAGGAGAGCACACTCACAGCAATTGAATAGATTAAAGAATAAAGAGGCTAGAAATGTGTTCTAGAAAACACCAGTGCATGTTTAGAACATTTTTTTCTTTGTCTTTTCCACAGGAAAAGAAATTAATACACACACACACCCCAAAATAAAATAAAAATCAGACATGTTAAACTATATGTTGTTTTATTGGTGTTCCTAGAATTTACTACAATGTCAGATAGTAGTTTACAGATAATAGCAGGCCTAAGAACACTATCAACATCACATTACAAAAAGGAAAACATGGGACCGGCAGGTGGTGTGGTGATTAAGAGCACTGGATTCCCACGTGGCTGACCACAGTTCAAGTCCCGGACATGGAGGCTTGCTTTCTTGCTTTCTCTTTCTCTCTCTCTGTCTATCTCTGGTCAAAATTTAAAAATGATAATAATAACAAATGGAATTAAATAAATAATAAATAAATAAATAAATAAATAAATAAATAAATGGAAAACATCAAGAATGTTCTGACAAAGAAACTACCATCTGTGGCTAGGATAGCAGAAGAGAAGGGCAATTTCCACAGACTAGCTTTAGAAAGTATTGCTGGTTTTCAAGTTATAAGGCAATATAACATTGCCTTTTCAATTTTTTTTTTTTCTATTTCTTTTCTCTGCTGTTAAGTTCTCCTACAGGAATCTCACTGAGGAATCTCATCTACATTATTCAGGGAGCTATTTTTCCACTTTCTTTCCACCCAATTTTGAAGAAAAGCCTGTGGCATTTCTATTTTACAAACACATTGACAAATATAATTAGTGCTATTTATCATTAAAAAGATGTGCTATATTAAGATCATATGACTTTGGGAACCAGCAGTTAGCGTAATGGCTATGTCGCTGGACTCCCACGTAGTCGACCGTGGTTCATGTCCCGGACCCGGTGGCTTAAAACTCACGCCGGGCGCGTGTGCATGCGTGCCCAAGATCCCGAGAGGAGAATGGAGGAGAAGGGATTGCGGCATGACCATCCCCCCTGGGGGGTGATTTCTCGCTTTCTGTCTCTATGTCTCTCTTTGTCTGTCTGGCGAGCGCACGCACCCTGCAGTGAAAATCTCTCCAAAAATAAATAAATAAATAAATAAAAATTAAAAAAAAAATAAATAAAAATCAAGATCATATGACTTCAAAGTTCCTTGGTCTACCAGAGGGAATCTACCAATGTCTAGCAGCTTTTTAAGTATAGAACATGGGCCCCTTTTTGAGTTGTCAGCTGTCATCTCTCTGGTCATGGGTGTGCAAACTTAGAAAGGGACATAGATTAGTTGATTGCTGTCAATCATGCTCCAAGTGGCCACACACCTCCCACTAAAGTGCACTCCACATAGGCACACCCTCACATTCATGAGACTCTACTCTCCTCCCAGTATCTTCGGACAGCCTCAACATCAGGCCTACATAACCCAGGCAAGAAGAAACTTAGTCACGGAAACACAGAAAGTTTCAACGGTAAGAGCCCAATTAAACTGTAGTAGGACATCAATTTCATTCAGCTATTAAAAAGCAATATTCTAAATGCTAAATATTTTTAGAGATTCAAAACTATAACAACATCTCAGGACCAGCAGTTGACTTAGTGGCTATGTCGCTGGACTCCCATGTAGTTGACCTCGGTTCAAGTCTCAGATCCAGTGGCTTACATTCATGCCGGGCATGTGTGCGTGCGTGCCCAAGATCCCGAGAGGAGAATCGAGGAGAAGGGATTGTGACGTGGCCATCCCTCCTGGGAGGGTATTTTCGCTTTCTCTCTCTGTCTCTCTTTGTCTTTCTGGCAAGCATACACACTCTATAGCAAAAATCTCTCAAAAAAATAAATAAATAAAAACTACGACAACATCTCAGAAAAATCTGTAAAAGTACTGGAGCTGGTGAGACCAAATAAGTTATAACTACATAAAGCAGAGCTCTGGACTCCTTCCACACCTTTAAACGTTGGTCATCACCCTTAGGTTGCCTGTACTTACATCCCCCACAACAACCTATCAGTGCCACATCTCAACTTATTTATCATCTTGAAAATGCTTAATATAGTACTTTCAGTAAAATAGGAATTCATGAAATATATTATGGGGCCGACCTTATAGCTCAACAGTTAAAGGAATCAAATTCCACATGGCTGACCACAGTTCAAATCCCAGCTTCAGCAGTTTGAAAAACATTCTGGTACATTGTATGCATGCCCAAAATCCTGACAGAAAGGAATAATGGAGAAAAAAAGATTGCAGCAGGACCACATCCCATTGAGATCATTAAGAGGTGTTTTTCTTTCCCTCTTTCTCTCTCGTTGTCAAGCAATGAAAAAGAAGTAAAGAAAGAAATGTATTATGTGGACCAGTCTTCACCAACATGGTGCAATCAGTTGTGTACTGAACTGCAGCACTAAAAGCCACATGGCCAACCGTAGGTTCAGATCTTCAGTCCAGTCAAACTGATACATGGCAGGTAAGCACACACATCCTAAGCTCCGATAAGCTGGAGGGCTAGCTGGAGAGATAAAGAGATTGTAGCATAACAAGATCATGTTGAGGATTTTTCCGCTTCTCTCTCTCTCTCTCTCTTCTCTCTCTGTCTCTGTCTCCACCTCCTATGCATATTCACATGCTCTCTCTTGTGAACTTTGAAAAACATTTAAAAAATGTATTGTGAATTGATTCATGAGAGCATGGTGGTTCCAGGATAGGTGTGATTAGACAGGAACCAGGAAGGGACAGGAAGAACAAAGATTTCAGGTACTCCAGAGCCTTGAGGTATCTAAAGGCAGAGATAATGAAGAGTCAGGGTCAGGGTCAGGAAGTCAGGCAAAGTTTAGCGAGTTCAGGGGTTAAAGGAAGCATTTAGGAAATCAACTGAATCAATGCCCTGAGAGCCAAGAGAGCAAAGCTATACTATGTCTCGCTTTCAACTTCCTTCCAAGAAGGATGGTCCTAGGAGCAAGTAGGCTTTTGTGAGATAGGATAACCTAGAGTTCCCCTTGCATATACCAGCTCCAGATGATGTGACTGAAAACTAACTGACCACAGAAACTGAACAATTCAAGCCAGCAATGGAGGAGTCGTTGTAATAACCTGGTCCTACAATAGAACACCTTTTAAAATGTCTTATACTGTTTCTGCTTACTTTCAAAAACAACCCATTCTCATTAGAGAAACATCTTGGACTAATAAGCATATCAAACTTAACAAGCTCAAAACTGAGCTCCTGATCTTGCCTCCCAAACTTCATCTTCCTGAAGACTTCTCCATCTTAATTAACACAGTTACTCAGGCTAAAAACACTTAGATTGATTTTTGACTGCTCTCTTTAATCTCATACCCCTTACCTGCATGTATAAGCAAGTTATATAAGCTATAACCTCAAAATATCTCAGTAATCTGCCTGATTACCTCTTTCATTGCTACCACTGGTCCAAGTCACCATCACTTATCATCCCTGGTCTCTTGTTCCCATCAAGGTTCCCACTGCAGATTCTTCATGAAGGGGTAGTCCCAGTGATGTACATAAAACATAAACCAGATTATGTCTCATCTCTGCTCAGACTCTTAAATGACTTTCATCTTGCCCAGAGTAACCGTCTTCGCAATGGCCTGTAAAGCTCCACACAAGACCTGGCTCTTTCTCTCGCTACCTCTCTTTCACTCTTCTAAATGGCTGGCTCTGCACCAGTCACTTTGGCCTCCTTCACGCACACACATGCACACACACACACACACACACGCACACACACATACCAGGCATGCTCTTCTGGCAGGCCTCTTATACTTGCTACTCCTTCTGCTGGCTTACTTCCTCCCCAGATACTACTGGACTCCTGCCCTATTTGCTTTAGATCTTCACTCAAAAGTTCTCTTGACAGTGATACCCCTCCCCCATGATCCTATTTAAAACTGGAACCCCTCCCAAAAAACATCTGCTTCATTGTTCTACATAATTCTTGTCATTGTCTAACCTGTGATACATCTAACTTAATTCTTTCGTCTGTGTCTATACACCGACTAATATGTCGCATCCATAGAGGCAAAGTTTTTTCTTTGTTACTGTCTCACCAACATAAAGAATATGGTTGACATTTGTGGGAGCTTAATAAAATTTCATGGAATGGGTTAAGAAAATAACAAATAAGCAAAATAATTTTATTAACCCAAGACAAACACTCTTCCTACCCTGATGTATAGTTGTCCAAATATTTTTCTATACATTACAGTTTTTTAATAACTACAGACTTTACAGTACATGTGTTGGAAATCTGGTTATTTCTTCACAAATGAATTCTTAGATATTTTTGGATGCTTCAACTAAACCCTATTGCTCCAATTTTCTACTACAAGAAATAGGAATAGGAGGAATAGGAATAATGGGCTTAAAATGAATTTGAAATATGATGGTAAGCTGTGGGAGGCTGTGCACCAGCGAGTCTGCCAAGGTTTCTCAGAGAGCAAACAATTACCATGATAGGTTCCCTTCCAAAAACCTGACCTTCGAAACCTTGCTCTGATTGGCCACTAGAATCCCTCAAATTTACATATCCGGCACCTCATGATTGGTCCAAAAGCAACCAATCACAGCCCACCGTTTACAACCAATCATGGCCCACCGTTTACAACCCACCAGAGTGTATATAACCACGATGCCTGGCCCACAAGCCAGACGACGATGACCAGGAAGACGACAACTGAAGAGCCTGAAGAGTTGAAACACCGCGCAGTCTCCAGACGACCCTGAAGATCCTGAAGAGCTGACACTGCATCG
>NW_006203646.1:4079981-4108248 GCF_000334495.1 Tupaia belangeri chinensis
GTGCTACCCACAATAAACGGACGACACTGTCGTCTCCGTGCTGTAACACTACGCCGCTTGTCCCGGCTCTCACTCCTTCACTCAGGAAACCTGTACGGCTGTTCCCCCGGGTCGGGACAGTAAGTAATAGGAAAACAACTGAAAAGTTAAATTTTAAATTGACAAAAATCCTTAAAGATTAATAAAGAGTGAAAAGCAGTTGCAACTATGGACTAATATTATGATAATTTGGGGATATGTGTATGACAAATATTCATTGTGTGTTTTTTCTTTTACCAACTAGTTATATCATTCAGTTTCTTACATTTTAATTTACATTTAATCACATATACCTTTACAGTGTACAACCTTGCTTTTTCTAGCATGAATACCATGCATATCAGTCAAGATAAGATATTTCTATATACATTATCATCGGCAAATAACTTTTCTTTCTTTTTTTTGTCGTCAATTAAACATATCATTTTCTTTCCGTCCCCCTCCTTCCCTCTATTACCCACTACCATACTACCCCTATCCTTACTATCTCTAGTAATTACAGTTACTCTCCCTGCTACTATACCTTCCAAACTTTCCGTTTCTGCTATAGAGTACAGACATTCCATGTATATTGAGTGAGGACCTACAAAGTCTGTCTTTCATAGTCTGGCTTGCTTCACTTAGCATTAAGTCTTCCATATTTCTCCATTTGTATCAAATGTCAGGGTCTCATTGTTTTTTATGGTTGAGCAGAAATTCATAGACTACATATGCTACTATTTTTTCAATCCAATCATCTATATTGGGACATTTGGGTTGATTCCATGTTCTAGCAATTGTGAATAATGCTGCAATAAACATAGATGTGCAAGTGTTTTTTCTGACTAGATGTGCAAGGGTTTTCCTATCCTTTGAGTGAATATGTAAGAGTGGAATTACATTCAGTTTATTTTTTACCGAATTGTCTCAATCTGATAATTTGAAGTTGGTGTTGGCAGGAGTCTTTAGAGATGTAGAGAAAGCCAGAAGCTCCCAAGAACCTCTTGATTCTAGCAGAAGCAGAGCAGACGGTTTAGAATCATGAGAAAATCATTGTAAGTGCTCTCCTTGGAAGACTTGAGGATTTGGGACCAAAGAATGTTCCCTCCACTTCAACTTCACTGTCCATCCCATGGAGGTAGAAACACACTTTCCCTTCCTCCTACTCAAGGAATGGCAAATAGAAACAAGGCAGACCTTTCTGAGAATTTCGAACTATACTGTCACTGCTCAGTGGGATTTTCTAGAGCCAAATGCCAATGGCATTGATTTCCAGAGTCCAGTGACCTGCATTTTTTTTTTTGTCTTTACATTGCATGAATATCCACAAGGACAGCAGGAG
The DNA here is from genome assembly GCF_000334495.1 of Tupaia belangeri chinensis. Classification (NCBI taxonomy): domain Eukaryota; kingdom Metazoa; phylum Chordata; class Mammalia; order Scandentia; family Tupaiidae; genus Tupaia; species Tupaia belangeri. The sequence goes on from NW_006203646.1 coordinate 4,081,342, forward strand.
TGGGGGACAATCAGAGGATCAGAGTTGCCCCATTTCCATCACCCTTACTAGCCACATTGGTTTTCTGAACTCTAATTTTTTTTGTCTTTTCTAATAAAATGGAGAACAAACCTTCCATTTTATATTATCTGTTTAACCACTGACCACTGAGTTGAGGTGTCACCAGCAATAGTACTAGATTTTACTCATCTCCACAGGGACTTTCTGAAAATAAGCTCTGAGTTGACAATGACAAAGAACTCAGTCTTCACATAAAAGAAGAGACCAAGAATCACTAATCTTTCAGCAGTTCAACTAGGGGCTCCATCTTGGAGAGGGATGAATGGATGAAAAAAATAATTCTGAACCTACTATGTGACATGCCTTTGCTAATGCTCTCATATATGTTATCTCCTTTAACCCCAATAGCTACCACATTAATGATACCTACCAGTGATGTGAGTGTCATTACACCAAATTTACAGGTGAAGAAAATGTACCTCAAGCTACCTGGTGGCCTGGTGGATACGGTGACTGGATCCCACATGGCCAACTGCATGGTTTAAGTCCCAGTCCCAGAGACTTGAAAATCACACTGGGCATGCACACATGTGCTCAAAATCCTGAGAGGGAGACATGGAGGAGAAGGGTCTACAGCATAACCATGCCCCACAGGGGTTGCTTTCTTACTTTCCCCTTTTCCTTCTCTATCTTCAGCAAGCACATGCACCCTTCAGCAAAAGTTTCTAAAAAAGAAAATGTGAATCAGAGAAATAAAATAATTTCTAAGGGACAAAGTCAAAATTTTTCACCTTCTTGAGATGCCTAACTCCTAGAAGACCACCATGCTGTATTTTTGGTTTTCAAATTTAAATGGAATTGTGGTATTTTGAGTTGAGTGAACTGGGGAAGTGAGAAGGGATTGCTAAAGAATATGGAATTTCCTTGGGGGGGGGGTAATAAAAACATTTCAAAATTGATCGTGGAGATGGTTGCTCAACTCTATAAATATACTAAAATCTATTGAATCGAATACTTAAAATAGGTGCATGTCAAGTAAATGATATCACAATAACACTGTCACAAAAACAGGAATATTTCATGGAATGTTTTCTCTCCCTGCAATACCAGTGAAGTCTCAAAACCTCTCCATTTCTAGTAACCAATATATCCTGAAGTACAAAGACTGTGCCTTATATCTCTTTGTAATTTTTTAAAGTTTATTTACTTATTTTTTCCCATAAGCAACAGAAAGAGAACAGCCCAATAGTTTACTGACACCCCAATCTACCTACAGCGTCAGCCAGCCCTGGATTTCAGGCACATGCACGCCTAGTGTACACACGGAAGTCTTCAGTCCTGAATCCAGAAACTTCCCACGTGGGACTGCCTTCTTAGGACACTCCATGTTATCACTGCACCACTGTCTGGACCCTCTTTGGAATTTTATATAGCAGACAATAAACAAATAGCTCTTGATAGTAATGATGAAACAGATCCAAATTTCTCTATGCTGGTTGGTGACAGAAAAGCCCCATTAAAGGCAGCTGAGTTGAAGTCGAAATCATAATCTCAGATAAAGTAAATAGCACATTTTCTCTGGCACAGCAATGTTTTTTTCTCTCACGTTTTGAGACTCTTTCAATCTCTTTCCCCACTCTCCTCACTCCTTCCTCGCCCATCATTACCACCATGATCTTGTGGTTACACAATTTCATTCAGAGTCAAAATTATAAATTAATTAAAGATGTTACGATATTTTCCTGATTCTAAGATGCCCCTTTTCACACAAACCATCAATTTAATAACAACTTTCTGAGAAATAATAATAAACCATGATATTAAATGCATACATTGTTCCCTAATTGAGCATTTCATAAGTGTTAAAATGGAGACAATAACGCATCTTAAAAAATCAAGGAGATGTACTCATTACTGTGAAAATGGTAATCCAATTAAAGTGTGGTTTCTCCATTTTTTTTAGAATAAGAAGGGTGATAAATCTTTACTGATGAAAATATAGGCCTGAGACAACAGAAGAGGAGTGATCCTGTTTTAGGGTGGAGGAGACACCCATTCATTTCTCTGGAATGAACCTCCACCCTCATTCTGTAAGGGTTACAGAGGAAGTGGAAAAGAGCCCTAAACTTTGCACATTCTCAAAGGCCTGCAGTGGTGTGTGTGAGAGCTGGGACATCACAGCTGTGGCTGGCCATGCTGCAGAGCTTTCTACGAGGGATTGATCACTGGACCACCCAGGCACTGAAGAACTGTGAGACCCAGTTTCTCTGAAAGTGAATCACTCACAATAAAAAGCTACTTCAAGCAGTGAGAGATCCATGTCCTGTGTAATAATGAATGGTTCCATCTATAGTATTGGCCAGTTGTTACGACGACTTGGGTTCAAAGTAGTAAGGAAATTCTACTGTCTCTGCTCCTGGTTTAATCAATAGGAGGACTTTTTCCCAGCTTAGTTCTCCTGACTTGACTTTTCTTCTGCCTTTTAGGAAATTAGGACCTGGGATTGTAAGAAATAAGTCCTGAGACTCTACCACTGCCTCAGCAGTGTTAATATTTAATAAATATTAAATATTTGTTTAATGTTTATTATTTTATTTAATAAATTAAACAAATCAGAGAGTAAAAATATCTGATGTGCTATTTCCAATAACTTGATTTTTAAAAATTAATTATTTTATTTATTTTTTTCAAAGAATTTATTTTATTTTTTAACATGCTATAGTCACCAGAGAGAGAGAGAGAGAAATAGAGGGAAAGTGAGGAAGCAAGCCACCAGGTCTGGAACTCAAACCATGCTGAACCACGTGGGAGTCCAGTGCCCCAAACACCATGCCACCTACTGGTCCAATAATTTGATTTCTTGAATTCTGAGCTATGTATACGCTCAGCTTATTTTACCCCCTCTCAGTTGATTAAATCCTACTGGATCTGAACCTGCTCAAACACCAGTTTTCACCTTAGTACAATATCCGCGACAACTCCCAAACCATCCTATATTCATGTAATGAATGTCTCCTCATAACAAAAGAAACACAAAGCTCCAATCAAATGCTGATAATATAAGATTTTTGATAGTGAGTTTCATATTGGCAGAAACTACCATATTTGCTAGAAGAGAAGTACTGAGCTATTTTTTCAAAGATTTTTTTTCTGGAGAAAAAATTTTACTTACATTTATCATATATAAATTAATAGAATTCTGAATTGGAGGTATAGAGGGTAAAGCAACAGATCGTAAGAGAATGGAATAAAAGAGACATTGCCAATATTATGTAAATCTTTCAAAAAGCAAAAACTAGTAGGGCAAACATTGAAGGTACATATCATAACATGGCATTCTTTGTCGGAAACAATGAATATGGTAATATTCTTGAATTATCGTACATTGCATGCATGCTATGAAAATCCATATTGTACCCTATGAAGATGTATGATTAAATGTAAATAAAATATTATTTAATTTTTTTCTTTAGTTTTGCCATAGGGTGTTTGTGTTCACCAGTGAAAGACAGAGAAAGGTAGGAAAAGTGAGAAATCACCCCTCCAGGGGAATGGCCACACTGCAATTCCTTCTCCTCCATTCTTCTCTCAGGATTTTTGGCATGCACACACACACACATACCTGGCCTGTTTTTCAAGCCACCAGATCTGGGACTCAAACCACACAGTTGGCCATATAAGATCCAGCCACCTTAATCAACATGCCACAGGATAGCCATAACAAACATATTTTTAATTTTAAAAAATTTATAAACATAGCATAGTACATACTGGAATTCAGTAGAAAATCATATATTCTGGATTTATAATTATTTCTCTTAACTTTGAGAAAAACTGTCAATCAAAGCGCTAAAGAATTTACATTAGTGTCAATGGGTACAGGCACATAGCAGGATTATGATAATTAGGTCCTAATATTTATGTAACTGAGACTGGTACTTGACCAAACAATGTTTAAGATAGTTAATAATAAATAACTACAAACAACAGTACTTATGTAATTTAACAATTATAAACTTAGACTTATAAATGTACCTTTTTTTCATTTATTCATACATTCTCATTCATTGAGAATAGGTCTATAAGTTAGAAAAGGTCATTTTCTTTTTTCTTTTTTTTTTTTACAAGCTAAATTCATAATGTAATGTCTAGTTTAGGTTTTCTTTTTTTCAAAATGCGCTTCATTTTTTTGTTTGTGTTTTTTTATGTCAGAGAAAGTAACAGAGAGGAAGGAGGCAATCCCCCAACTGGGTCTGGTCAGGCCATGGTCCTTTCTCCTGTAATTCCGCATCCTGTCAGGACTTCAGGCATGTGTGTCCTGAGAATTCTTTAGACTGCCAACACCAGGACTCAAAGCCTGGTCTGCTATGTGGAATTCACGTCCTCTGCATAGCACTTAAGCACTGTGCTACAGGGACCAGCCTGAGTAATGAGATTTTGAAAGACACAAAGAAAATCTACATATATCCAGAATTCTTGGCTTTTACAAGATGTTGTTAAACCTGTCTTTTGTGGTTATTTCTCACACTTCTTTTTTTTTAAGAGGAATTTTTGCAAGAAGGCATGTGCGTTCACTGGAGAGACAGAGAGAGACAGAAAGCAAGAAATCACCCCCCAGGGGAGATGGCCACACTGTAATCCCTTCTCCTCCATGCTCCTCTTGAATTTTCGGCATGCACATACACATACCCAGTGTGAGTTTTAAGCTGCCAGGTCCAGAACTCGAACCGCAATTGACTACCTAGGAGTCCAGCAATGTAACCATTATGCCATCTGCTGGTACCTATTTCTCATACTTCTAACTTACCAGTCACGTACATATTTTTATATCAACCTAGAGACTTTGTGAAAGTATAAAACCTCATCCTTATATATATATTCTAATTTTATTTTCACACACAGTTCATTAGATTTCTCACTTGCAAACATACATAATTTCCATGTGGTCTATGAAACTCAAAACAGTATATTATAGAAGAAAGAGCAGAGTGTTTAGAGACCTTCTCCATTTCTTCCTAGAGGTGTGACCTTGGAAAACTCAGTTCAGCTTTCTGAGACTCAGGTTCTTCCTCAATAAAATAGAAGGTAGTCCAAGAAAAATATAATCGTTGTTACTGTATATTGGGTCGTTGGAAAAGTCATGATGAATTTTTCTCTGTTTTTCTATGCAAAAATGCATCATGACTTTTCCAACAACCCAATATTATAGCTATACAATAAATTATTCTAAATTTTAAGCTATAATCCTGTGAGTTTTATATACCCACTTTTTTAAATTTATATTTATTTATTTACATCATTACAACACACAAAATGAGATTTTCCATCCAGATTACACTGTATTTTGGCTCAATCAAGCACATCAACATACATGTTATTGTCAACAAATAATTTTCTATTTCTTGTTTCCTGTATATTTTGCCCCCCCCCATCCTTGATTCCCTATCTCTCACCCTCTGCCAAGTCCCACCCTCCTCTCACATTGTCTCTGGTATCCATGGTTGCTTTCTATGCCTTTTCCCCCCCATTTTATTGATTTGCTAGAGAACTTAATTAATCTAAATGTTTTCAACAGCAAGTGCAGCTGATATATACATATCCATGAACACACTTTTAGCAAATGAATGCTCTGTCCTAAGAGAGAATTGCAAGGTTCATGTAACCAAACTCACACTTCATTCCCAGAAGCTATAGGCTATGTTTTACACATCAGGCTTCTGGATGTTACTCCAAGCCAAAACGAAAGTTGGAAACCCCTAGGGTAGATGGCATCCCAGTTCAGGCCAGCTTAACTTACTCTGATTCTTCCTTCTACCCTGCCATTTGTGTGGAAGGCACTCAAAAAACATGAGTTGCTGATGGTGTCTATTGTGACGGTTGGAAAACTGAACACTCAATTATGGAGAGCTGCTGGAATTAAGCCTCTCTCTACATAAAATCCCTCACAACCATGCACATGTTTAAGATTTAAAATATGCAGCCTAATTAGCAGAGAAATTCTAAAAAATAAATTAAAAACAAACAAACAAAAAAACGGCTGCTTAACATTGGCATGGTCTTCAGATTGTATTCCCATTTGCCAATTTTTACCACTGAAATGTTTTCAAATGTATCTGATATTTCATTTCCCTATTAAGGCCAAGAAAAAAAGAACAAGAGAAGGAAAGTAAGAATGAACTAAACAAGCAGTCATGTAAGAGAACAAAGAACAGCTTGATAATGTTCACCAAAGATTGCTGCTTCTAGAAAATTCAGGCACCTTGTAATAAATAACCATGCATACATCGAAAGGGATTTGAAATGTTTAACTAGTTTTTCAATGTGTGTAAATATACATACAGCAAGCTAATATGTTTTTGCTTCATATCCTGGACACCAAAAAATGTTCTGTTATTGGTATTCACAACCACTTAACAGCTTGCATAGATTATATTCTTTAGGGGCAGAAGGCAGCTATGATATAAGACTCAAGTTCCTGAAGTTTAGATAGTTTTAAGACACTAAAAAAACTTCCCATAGGAAGAATTAATTTCTCTCAAGCAAAAAATAAGAGTGAGGATTTCTTCAATAAATCTCATATTTTAGACAGAAGGAGTGGAAATTCTCAGTCTCATAGGTGACTTTTGTAGAAAGACTTAAACCGGGATTTTCCCAGGAGGCCATATTCAGGTTTGTTAGAAGTGTATAAGCATGGAAAATATGTAGAAAATTTGCATATTCATTGTGCAAAGTTTACAGAGACTGACAAGGTCCACACAGTTGATTCTCTGACACTTTTCAAGTTCAAATTTTATTGCTGCTACCTTTAAGTTAGTCGGTCTGAAAGTTGACTCATCTATATTCCTTCTCACTCAGCTAATGTTACTATCTTGAGTCCCTTGAGGGGAGACATATTACTTAATTCATAGAATCATATGCAGGATTATGAAATGTGAGAGTTGAAAGGGTTTTGTCCTCTACCTTCTGGCATACAGAATTAGGAAAATAATGCCAAGGTCATCTGACATTTCTCTACTGAACCAGAGTTTGTACAACATTGTCCTAAATGGGGGAGACGTATAGAAACCCACCCAACAATTTAAAGTATAGGCTTTGGAGTCAAATAATAGTGGATCCTTGTCTCAGTACTACTTCTTGCTAACTGAAATTTGGACAATTATTGAGTTTTTCAGAGGCTTTATTTTCTCACCTATAAAATGGGAGTTATACTGAGAACTGTCCATAGGGTCATGCAAATTACAGGACATGAGTTTAAAGTATTGGTTGGGGGAAATCATGGTGCATTTTTGCGTAGAAAAATATGTCATGACTTTCTCGACAACCTAACAGTTACTACAGTGCTTGACTTAATTTAATGTTGTGTTAGAATATTAACTCTGTCCTTTGCTGCATGACTCTGATGCTCAATGCCATCAAAGGGAGACCACAGATCATTACTCTTGAGTGAACTTCCATCATCAAACCTTTCATGTTCCACATCAGCACAAGAACTAAGGTTATTCATACTATGGAGTTCATATACCCTTAAAAAATTTTTTTCAGAAACTAAGATTACTAATTCAGTTGCCAAATCACCAGCAGCATCATTATTCAACAGTGAACCAAGGCCACCATGCCTTTCTGTACCACCTTAACGCCTTCTGGTATTTTTCACCATCATTGCCCTTTTGTCCGAATACACTTTACAAAAAGAACTGCATGAGTCTGAGCTGTTTCAGGAACAAGAGCATGGTTAGACATTTATGGCCCCCTTTCAGCTCTTCCATGTATAAAGAAGGGATAGAAAAACAAAACTCAGCAGCTAAAAGGGAAGAAGATGTGAAGCCCAGCCCTTGGCTGCTTTTAATTTGAGGCATCTCTGTATGGTTATTTCTCAGAGTCATTGAGGGCTAATGGTGCAATCCGATTTTGCCTAGATGAATTTCCCATGACAAACGATATTGGCTCATCATTTGTGGTGGTGATGGAGTGCCAGTATTTTTCTTCCTCCAAACCTTGGGTAAGACAGTATGGAGCTCTTAAGTTCCTTGAGACATTTGTTTCCAATTTTGCAAACACTATGAATGTGGTTATTTTTGTAGCTCCGTTAGGAAAGTGCATGGCATTTGGTTTTTCTTGTTGGAGATAATTATAAATCATTAGGGCTCCAGTGCCCACAACAAAGTCCTCAGACCTTGGAGCTCAATCACCGGTGATTGCAATAGTCCTACCCACACAGCCCCCCCCCCCTTTCTGCATCTCTCCATTTCTCATTATGGAGCAAGAGGGAGGAGGGGGCATTATTTTAAGATGTTTTTATTGGCTTCTAAATGTGAAGTTTTGGTTCCAAGGTCTTCTTTTTTCCCAGAGCAAGATAAACTTTTAGGGGTTATAAATCACAGGACTTTCGCATCACTTGACAGAGTCCATGTTTAAAAGTCATTCCAATCGCCACTCTGCTGACTTAGAAAGCGAAGAGAGTTGCCCATGCATCATGAAAAGGACTCTTTCAGTAGCACTGGGCCTATGCCCAGATCTGTTGCTTTAGGTCCATAAATTATTCCTATCTTCACATCCTCCCCACCTCCAGCCCCCATTTATAGAGAACAGCATTGTGACCCAGCTGGTAACCTTAGGGTCAGCCATTTGCAAAAATAGAAAGCCCAGAATGAGAAGCCTTCCTCCACCTCCACATAGATTCCCTTTCTTACCCACAGTCAGGCACCCATGTTCTTGCAATGCCAGGAGCCCCCACTGTAATTACCCATCCTATCTCAGTCTCAAGACTTTCCCACTAAAACATTTCTGTCCTGTCATTTTCCTATAGGGTTGTTTTCTAACAGATGGCAGTTAATCTAATATTTTTTAAAAATAAATACTTAGATTCATTTATCATTAAGTGCCAAGTGGATAATGACATGGGAAGGTGAGTTATTATTTTATATTCATTCACTGTATATCATTACAGCATACAAAATGAATTTTCCCATCCAGAATACACTGAATATTGGTCCATTCAAAGATATCACCATACCTTTTATCTTCAACAGATCGTTTTTCCACTTTACGGTTTTTATTTATTTTATTTATTTATTTTTGAGAGGTTTTTGCTATAGGGCATGTGCACTCGCCAGAAAGACAGAGAGAGACAGAGAGACACAATCCCTTCTCCTCTAGTCTCCTCTCAGGATCCTGGACACATTCACACATGCCCGGTATGAGTTGAGGCCACCAAGTCCAGGACTCGAACCGCAATCGACTACATGGGAGTCCAGAGACATAGCCATTACGACATCTGCTGGTCTCGCTATTTTATGTTTCTTAACTATTTTGCTTCTTCCTTTTTTCCCCTTGATTCCCTCTCTCTCACCCTCTGCTATTTCCACTCTCCTCCCCCAATGTCTCTGGTGTCCATAGTCATTCTCCATTCTTTTATATTGTCTAATATTTCAGTTTCTGCCACGAAGTGCCAACATTCGGCAAGTATTGAATGGGGACATATAATGCCTCTCTTTCATTTTCTGGTTTGTTTCACCTACTTGTTTGTTGTCAATGTTCTCTTTTAAAAACCTCTAGCCCCTCCCTTTATTCAAGCTCTTCTCTGGCTGAATCAGAGTGGCAGCTGAGACTCTCTTGTTCACCTCTCTATCCCCAGTGCCTAGAACAGTAGTTGGCACACAGTAGACTTCAAGAACTACTTGATGAATGAATAAGGGCCCATCCCACTTTTTTTTCTCCTCTGCTGTCCCTGAAAGACCTTGAGAAGGGCCCTAGGAACAGAGCTTATATACCATGGAGTTGATTTAAATATATTCAAAGACTACCCTAGAATGTTGATGCTGAAGACATCTTAATCCAACCTTGACATTTTATACATGAGGGAACCAAAGGCCAGAAAAGGGAACTTCTCTGTCCAAGGTCACACAGTAAGTGGCTCTGTTACAGAACCTATTGTCAGATCCCTGGGCTCCCAATTCAGATTCATTCCTCCAAGGTTTGCTGCCTTGTTCTTTATTTTTCAACATAAGACTTCAGGACAAGGTGTAGTAAGGATAACTTAGATGTCCTTGACAGTTTCCTCATACAGATCTACCTAGTTTTCCCCCTTTCTAGAGTTCTGACTTTTTAAAATTTAATATTTATTTTTTTCTTTTATAATCATTAACACATTCAATTGCTATACATCATTTAGATTGTAAAGAGACTTTACTCAGCATGAGTTCCAACTTTTAATGTAGGCTCAAAGGGTCTGTAAAAGGCTTACTTCATAATGCATACTAGACAAAAACTATGCATGTATTTAAAAAATGTTTTGCATGAAAATAAACTCATATTTTCATTTTGCCACAAATATTTTGAATTATTCTCATATATGAAAAGATAATCAAGTATTTTATTTCTTTCACTTTATTTCCCAGTCAAAAAAACAATTTTTTAAAGGCAATATTGCATTCTATTGTTCTGAAGGGAGGTGTTGGTAGGAAGGGGGAACTCAAGCATAGCTAGAGCTGGCAAGCATGCCCACGCTGGCTCGTGGCCACACTCTGCCAAATGATACTGATCATTGGTTCCAATCTCCACTTACTAAAAAGCCAAACGAGGTACATTTCCTCTAAATGGCTCTATATTTGTTTAAGAAGGAAAGAGGTTGAAGAATATACAGAGATCATTGCCAGTTCATTCTAATAGGGGTTTGGCTCCAGCATACCATTGAAATAGTTCTTGTTAGTGCAACCAAAGACATCCTCACTCAATTCAAAGAATGTTCCCTAATTTTTATCATTCTTCTCCTCTCAGCAACATTTGACACTGGTGAACACCTCTATTATTCTCAGCATGCTATCTCCTTACAGCTGATGAGGTTCTGCTTTTGATTGTGCATGTTTTACACACACACACACACACACACACACACACACACACACACACCAATCTTACAATCATAGGAGAAGCAGGAAATTTTGAAAATGTAAGTTTCCATCTTGAATGTCCCACCTCGACCTTTCCACCCCTAGGTTCCCCAGAATCTACTACTTTGGAGACAAAGTAATGACAATCAACTTAAAAGCAACAGAAGGGTGGGGGGCAGCAGGTGGCATAGTGGTTAAGGTGCTAGACTCCCACATGGCTGATCACAGTTCTAGTCCTGGACCTGGCAGCTTGAAAATCATGCTGGGTATATGTGTATGTGTGTCCAAAATCCCAGGAGAATACTGAGGAGAAAGAATTGTGGTGTGGTCATCCCCACTCCCCCATCCTTAGCTCTGGGAGTGATTTCTCATTTTTCCTTTCCTTGTCTCTCTCTCTACAGCAAGTGCACATGCACTATTGCAAAACCATTAAAAAATGAAGAAGAAAGAAAGAAAGCAACATAAGGAGTTTAGAGATTGTTTTAAGTGGTTCTCCCTCAAAAGTTTATGGAGGTGATCCTAGAAAGCATTCTGAGGATGAGGAAGTGAGAGAGGGAGGTGCCAGGGAGGAGAAGAAAGCCAAGTAAAGGGATCTTAATAAGCAGGTATCACTAAGGACAGCTGGGACCTCTGACCCATTAGGGACCCTCTGTAGGGGCTCCATAAACCCACCCTAGAATTGTCCTACTGGAGGGTGAGAAAGCGGGGGGCATTTGTGCTCTAACTCTTCTCTCACACTAACAGAAAACCAGCAAGGGGTGTCAACACTCCAGTGATTCTGGCAAATGCCATGTGGCCCCCATAATCTCTGCAGCCAACAGGCCCATGCAGAAAGATATCGAGGGTCCTCAGCCTGGGAATGACCTGATGCAGCTGTCCTCCATGACAGTCTGAGGGGGGCACACAGGCAACAGCAGCACATGCTTCAAAGAACAAACAGGTGATCAGAAACTACTCACTGCAAAAAAACGAGAGACCGCCTGTTGAAAATGTTGAGCTTCTGTGGGGTATGAAGGTAGAGTTTCAGCTATACAAAGAAATCACATGAAATCCAGTGGGAGGCTGCCCTCTTCCTCTAAATACCCTAAATAGTAAGTGTATTTCTTTTTTTAAGAATTATTTTATTTAACTTTATTTATTTACTTATTTTAATTGGCCCAGAGAGGGACAGAGAGAAAGAGAGAGAGAGAAAGAAAGTGAGACAGTAAGCCGCCAGGTCTGGGACTCGAACCACGGTTGGCCACCTGGGAGTCCAGTACCCTTAACCACCACGCCACCTGCTGGCCCCAGTAGTAAGCTTATCTCTACAAAGTTCTTTTTTTTTTTTTTTCTTTTTTTTTTTCCCTTTTAGGCTTTCAACACAGCACATATGCACTTGGTGGAAATAGACAGAGATACAGTGACAGAGAAAGGGAAAATGAGAAATCACTCCCAAGGGGATAGCCATGCCACAATCCCTTCTCCTCCATTCTCCTCTTGGGATTTTGGGTACATATGCACATGCACCTGGGGTGATTTTCAAGCCACCAGGTCCAGGACTCAAACTGCAGTCTGTCATTTTGGAGTCCACAGCACTTCATACTTCACACCACACACTCTGGCTTCCTACAATCTTCTTTACCCCTACTCACTCTTTAGATCTCAGCTTTAAAATAGAAATCGTTTCTTGAAAAGGTCTTTCCTGATCTGCTCTTATTCCCTTCCCTTTGGAAACAACTGTGATGCTTAAAAAAAAAAAAAAAAAAAAAGAAAGAAAGAAAGAAAGAAAGAAAAAAGAGTCTTCGGTGCCACCTTCTTCACCTATGGACTCTGCGTCCTAAGCACAGGAATATCTGTCTTATTCACTTATTCACTTTGCCAGCACTCAGAACAAAACATAAACATAGAAGATGTTCAATAAATATCTCTAAATGTGATATTGAGGCATATACTTAATGTATTAGGTCATCAGGAAAGTCATGATGTACTTTTGTATGTTTTTCTATGCAAAAATGTGTCTTGACTTTCTCGACAACCCAATAACTTGATTATGGGTCATATTGTGTTAAGTGTGAACAAATTGAGTTAGGCCTCCTGGCTCGGTTTTGTCTGTTTTTCCTTGATCAACTCAACTTCCTCCGCAAATGGTAGGTGATACCATGTTCCTCAAAGCAGTTTAAGTCAGTAAAAACCCAGGTGAGGAGATCCCATCAAGTTTCATTAAAGGAAATTTGCTAAAACTTCCTCCCTCTAACCTCCTTACTGTCAGGATCCATTTATGAAGCCAAAGGATTACAACCATAATAGATTTAATCAGGTTTTCCTCTTTTCCGGAGAGGGCGAACTCCTTATAGAGTGAACTGTATGATGTTATTACTGTCTGTTCCAGGAAGGACAAGCCTAGTCCACTTAATGACTAGCATTTTCTCTGGATTTTATTTTCTTAGAGTCTTCTATTAGCAGAGGCCAATAGCTACAGGGAAGGGACGAGCGGATTAGCTGCTCCAGTCACAGTAGAGGGAGAAGGGATGGCAGAAATTGAGAAGAACATGAGTCACTTATAGGGGACCACTCTTCAATCCTCTGTGTTTTTGGTCCAGACAAATAATAATAATTCAGTCGTGTTCACTTGAGGACAGATGGTTAGTCTAAGGATTAAAAAAAAAAAAAGTTTCATAGGAAAATCTGTCCAACTAGAACTCAGGTAAAGGCAAGAAACAAGGCACCTCTCAAGTTAAGACTTTTAGCACAGTTTGTGTGTGTGTTTCATTCTCCACATTCCTCTCTTGAACAACAAACTTGTTCATGATTTCTGCTTGAACACAGTCATGGTGTATTCCCCAATTCGTACATTAATATTTTAATTCTAGTTCTAATCACTAACTGGCAATGGGCTCTTTGTTTCTCAATTCCACATCCCAAAGGAGAAATCCAACCTGCCTTGCTATTTGAATTGAGACAAACGCCAATAACAAATCACAGATTATTGGAGAGCCCATGGACAATGCTGACTTTTTTTTTTCTCCTAATATTCTTATTTCTCTATACTTCTTGAATCTAAGAACTGTTTATTTTTTGGGTTAATTATTTTCTTTTTTTCTTTCATTTATTTTTACATTTTTCCACATTTGCTTTACATGTCAAAAAATTTTTGTTCATATTCCATAGTTCTTGACAGTTAATAACTTTCAAAATTTCAAAATACTGAATTTTAAAGATAATGTTCAAAATAATTTTTATAATTTTGTATAATTTTGTCTGTGATTCTATAACAACAGAGACAGTATGATTTTAAATATTTTTGAGAAAATATTTACATGTCGACTACTCAAATTGTTGAAAAGCAAATGCCCAGCACACAAGTCACACATAAACTTTCTCAATTCAGCCTTGCCTACCAAGCATTCTGTGATTAACCATCTGCTAGCAAAGATCAGTCTCTTTTTCTTCCTTCAAAGTCTTTCTCAAGATAATCCTCTGGTGTGGTTGCTCTTTCACAATCTCTACGGATTACAATGCTGGGTTGGAAAAGTCCAGGTTATTTTATGTCATAAATTCTTTCATATATCTTCTCTAATCCTCTCTGCCAGGCAGAATTATTTATGGTACCAGGCCATCTTTCTATGAGCTTCTGTTGGCTTACTTGAGATCCACCTTAGTTCCATAGTTCCCTGATTAATCTTCAGATATGACATTCCAGTCAAAACCCTGTCCAATAGTGAATATATCTAATTTCTGATTCAATGCAACAAGCATTATTGAACTTATGAAAATAACCCTTCTACCACAAAATAAGAATGCTTCCAAATATTTTCCAGTTCCAGAAGGGTCAGGAAGGAAGAAAAGTTTGTTTCCTTTAAAGAAAAAAAAAAGAAATATTTTAACAAATTGCTGAACTTATCAACCACTCAAAAGAAAGTAAAATGCTTAAATTGGGAAAACAAAGCATAGTAAAAAAAAAAAAAAATCAGTTACGTTTTACTCAAAAGTGATAAAATTCTATTTCTCCAGTTCAGTCTTATGTTCAAACTCTCTTCTGTTGAATATGCAGTGTTACTGTGGCCCAATCTTTCCGTTTAAATCCTGGAAAGTAGCATTCAATGTTATTATTGATATTTATTGTCCCTAGCATTAAATTGGTCGTTTTATTGGTTGCCTCTTGTTCTCTTATTTCTTTATGTGTCTTTGGTTTCCTGGTAAAGCACTCCTTTCAGAACTTCTTGAAGAGTGGGTCAGCTATTGACAAATTCTTTCAGGTCTTGTTTAATCTGAGAATGTTTTTATCCTTTCTTTCCATATGAAAGATAATCTTGCCAGGTATAGTGTTTTTGGTTAAACTGTTTTTCCCTTAACACTTTGAATATATTTTCCCATTCTTTCCTTGCTCACGTTGTTTCTGATGAGAAGTCAGAGGTTAGCCTGATTGGATTACCTTTATAAGTAACCTGACATTTCTCTCTTGCCAATTTTAGTATCTTGTCTTTGTCTGTAGATTTGGCCAGTCTCCTAATGATGTGTCTTAGAGAAGATCTTCTTGCATTAATTCTATTAGGGGTCCTTTAAATTTCTTGGGTCTGGATATTTGAATGCCTCTCTAGATTTGGAAAGTTTTCTTCTAAGATTTCATGGAATAGATTATCAGTGCCCTTAATAGTTTCTTCACTTTCTGGGAGACCAACTATCCAGATGTTTGGGCACTTAATGCTGTCTAGTATTTCTTGTATAGTATTCTCATCTTTTTTGGTTATTTTCTCAGTTTTATTGGTTCTTTTTTCTAGATCAGAGATTTTGCCTTCCACATCCGAGATTCAATTTTCTGCATGGACTAGTCTGCTTTTAATACTTTCAAGGGAGGTTTTGATTTCCTGAATGGCAGCCTTCATCTCTAATAGTTCCATTTGATTCTTTTTATGGTGTGTATTTCTCTTTCTGATCATGGAAGAACTTCAACACCTCCTGGAACTCGTCTCTTTTCTCCTGAACCTTCTGGAGTTAATTATCTCTCAGCTCTTGGATCTCATTTAGTTTTGTCACTAAGACTATTCTGAATTCTCTATCAGACATTTCAAGGAGTTATACTGTACTGTCTGTGGATGATGAAGGATTGTTCTTTTCTCTTAGGGGAGAGATATTTTCTTGGTTTTTCATGTTTCTTGTGCCTCTGCAATGGTTTCTGGTCATTCTGTGACAAAATTTCTCCTCCACTTGTCTGAATATTTTGGGAGTCTAGAGGATGAAGTTTAGTGCACAGCTTTCCTGAACAGGCCAGATCACACCTCAACTTTAAAATGGCTTCTTGTCTGAATATATTTGGAGTCTACAACAATGCTGACTTTGAAACAAGTATGGTTCTGGTGTAATCAATGTATAGGGAATGAGAATGGGAAGAGACTGTTCTAAGGTACAGAATACAGACATGCTCATTCAGGTGAGTATGAAGGCAGAATTTCCTAAGAAAACAGTGTGATATAAAACAAGAAAGTAGATGACAAAAACAGCCAACAAGATTAACTGTCCCAATCCTTACCAAACAAGGACTGAGAGTTGGCGGCAAAGAATGTAGAAATTAACTATCAGATAATTACTCAGCATCGCTCTCTCACTGCTCCTCCACAGGCTGACCACCCCCAATTGCAAGTGTGTTCCATTCTCTGACTGGGACTACTGTTAATCAAAGATGCCTGCCCAGCCACACTCCAGGCAAGCCAGTGGTGCTTGGCAGTTGATGGCACCAGGAACAGTCTTCAATATATAATAAATGGAAGTTGGTGAATACCCCAGAGGATTTTATCCACACCAGGCAACTCTGAGGTGTATCCTGAGCTTTCTCTGAGATCCAGCATACAAATGAGCCTCAGTTTCCCACAGAGAAAAGCTGCTCACTAACACAGCCAGGATTGGCTTTCTTTCCCTCCTTGTCTCACTTCACTCTACAGCTTGTGCCTCTGCTATTTGCAAAGTCTAATTTAGAATGTGCCTTGTGAAAACTCAACCTTAACAAAGAATTTTCCATATTGAAGTTTGAACTAGCACTTGCCCTAGATCTCGTTCTTGTCCCTCCATGTCATAGTTCCCTTGCTTCTTTTCTATGAAGCAATCACCTCCAAACACCAAGTGTATCATTTCCTTCTGGAAGGTGTGTTTGCTCTCTGGATATCAGTAGAAAAGAAAGTGGTTAGCCCCTAGATCTTCCAAACTTGTAGAACAGGTTGTATCTCAGCAATAAACACAACTTAAGCCAGCCTAAGAAATGAACCCTGTAGTCCAGTCTCGCCAACCTGTCATAGTCATAAAAATGCAGTTGGGACTAGCAGATGGCGTAATGGTTATGTTTTTGGACTCCCACATAGTCAACCCCGATTCAAGTCCCAGATCCGGTGGCTTAAACTCACGCCAGGCAGGTCTGCGTGCATGCCCAAGATCCCGAGAGGAGAATAGAGGAGGAAGGATTGTGGCATGGCCATCAGCCCTGGGAGGTGATTTCTCACTTTCTTTCTCTCTCTGTCTTTCTGGCGAGCGCATGTGCCCTATAGCAAAAATCTCTCCAAAAAAAAAAAAAAATGCAGTTAAAAGCCAAAATAGTAATTTTAAAACAACAAAAGTTCTTCAAACAAAAAGGTGGACTACATCCATGCTTAGGAACTCAATATGAACATCATAAAGATGTCAATTTTTCCGAGTTAATATATCAATTTAATGCAATCCAAATAAAATAGTCAGAAGTATTTTTAAACTATTTTTACATGGAAAAATAAACAAGTAAAACTTGCCACAAAAATTCTATTAGAAAAAAAAAGAGTAATGAGGGCAAATTAGCCCTGACAAATATTCAACTATGATATAAAGATACATTAATTAATGCAACAAAATACTGGTCCCTAAATAGACATGTTAGTGGAATATTTCAATAATAAACCCCCAATCATACAGAAGTTTAATATATGATAAGACCTATTATTTAAAAAATGCATTCGCGCAATGGGTAGCCATTTGGACAAAGAAAATTGGAATCTATTTCTCTAACCTTAAAATAAATTACAGATGCGGAAAATATTTACATGTAAAAAATTAAAACCACAAAATTATTATAAAAAAAATGGAATAAATCTTTGTATAACCCTGCAACTGGGAAGGAAAGATCTTATAAATATGGCATCCAAGTCAGCAGTCGTGGAAGAAAAGACTATTAAATCTAACTACACAAAAATAAAAAATACTGGGGGCCAAGTGGTGACACAGTGGTAATGCAACTGGACCCACATGGGACCTTTCCTAGATTCATGTCCCAGGACCTCTTTGAGCATGTCACGTACACATGTGTGCATGACCATGTCCCGGTTGCCTAAGACTGGGGGCAAATGGTGGCATTAAGACCTTGATGGGCTTCCTGTGTCTCTATATCTTTCTCTCTCTCTAGAAATAAACTTTTTCTAAAGGTACTTTATCAATTAATTCACTTTTTTTTTAACCCCAGAGGGTATGTGCATATGCTAGAGAGAAAAAGAGAACATGATCTTCACTGGAGTTGAGTTTAGTCATGCCATGATCCCCTTTTTTCATTTCTCCTACTCACCAGGTTCGTGGGCATGTATACACATGTGCTCAGAGTGTTTTTCAAGCCACCAACACTAAAATTACAACCATGATCAGCCATGTGGGATCTGATTCCCTTTGCACAGTATGTAGCCACTATACTATGGGGCCAGGGTGGCCCACTAATAAACATTTTTTTTAATTGCCAGAAGGCATGTATATACACCAGAGAAAGACAGAGAGTGGGAGGGAAGAAGCACCTCTCAATGGAGTGTGGTCATGTAACAATCATTTCTCCATTTCTCCATCCTGTCTGGAGGTTGAAGAAATGGATCTGGGATTTGAGGCACAATCATACACACACACGCACACACAGCCTATTTTTCAAACCAGGGCCAGGACTTGAACTATGGTCAACCATGTAGATTTGATTTATCTTAATCATTAGACTACAGGGCCAACCTGACCTTTTAACAAATAAAATAAAGGGCCAGCCCATGACTTGGTTGAGGTGACTGAATCCCACATGGCCGATCACCCAATTTGATTCCT
Organism: Tupaia belangeri chinensis; assembly: GCF_000334495.1. Lineage (NCBI taxonomy): Eukaryota > Metazoa > Chordata > Mammalia > Scandentia > Tupaiidae > Tupaia > Tupaia belangeri. The sequence continues at coordinate 4,100,295 of NW_006203646.1, forward strand.
GGACCCCATGGCTTTATAAACATCAGGTATATGTGCCCAAAATCTCAAGGGGAGGAGAAATGGTAAGAAGAAATTGTAGTGTGACCAACCCCCAGGGAGGTTGCTTTCTCACTTTCCCTCCCTCTCTCTCTCTCTCTCTCTCTCTCTGTTTCCCTCCAGTGAGCACATGTGCTTTCTAGCAAATTATAGGTAAATAAATACATTTCACACAACAAGAACTTCCATAAACCAAGTCAAAAGAATACATAAGGGGAAAATGATGTAGATTTGTGCGATTCCTATCACAAGTTTTTCAGTTCCTTAGCATATAAAGAGCTCCTAGAAATTATTATGCAAAATTAACAACTTCATATTTCCTGATAAATATGCAAAGAATATAAGCAAACAGTCCATAGAAAAGGAAGTACAAATGCTCTTCAAGCATGATTACTTCCAATCAAAATAAGAAATGCTTAATCTTACTGCTAATAACACAAGTGCAATTAAAACTGCAGTGCAGTAGCATGTTTTCCCTATCAACTTGGACACATAGAAACGTTTTGATATCACTCTGTGATGGTAAGGATGCTAGAAAGTAGGCTGTTTCATACATTACTTGTACAATTAGAAGGGCCTTTTTTATTGCAATAGTGAATGTATATATTCTTCAATCCAGCAATTCTATGTCAGTAGGCAATTCAGAACAATCTCTAAAAAAGGAGTCAACCAGGAACCAGCAGTTAGCGTAATGGCTATGTCGCTGGACTCCCACGTAGTCGACCACGGTTCGCATCCTGGACCCGGTGGCTTAAAAACTCACACCGGGCGCGTGTGCGTGCGTGCCCAAGATCCCGAGAGGAGAATGGAGGAGAAGGGATTGCAGCGTGACCATCCCTCTGGGGGGTGATTTCTCGGTTTCTGTCTCTATGTCTCTCTCTGTCTGTCTGGCGAGCGCACGCGCCCTACAGCGAAAAAACCTCTCCAAAAAAAAAAAGGAGTCAACCAACTTTTCCTGCTAAGGGCCAAATAGTAAATATTTAGGCTCTGTGGATCATGTGGTCTCAGTCTCAACTACTCAATTCAGTTACTATAGGATGAAATCAACCACAGACAATAGAAACATGAATAAGAGTGACTGTGCTCCAATAAAACTTTGTTTACAACTATAGATTATGAATGAGATTTGGCCTGTGGGCCATACTTTGCCTACTCCTCCTCCAGGAGATAATCGGAGCAAAAGCTAGGCATACTCTTGCTATGGCAGAGCCCACTGACAGTCCCCAAACTCCATTTCTTCTCTCTAGTTAAAGGTCTGCAGCTAGGACTTGGTTACCCAGTTGAAGACTGCATTTCCCAGCATTCTTTGTAGCTTGTTGGCCACATAACTAAGCTGTCCATTATGCAGGGGCAGAAGTTATACACAAAACCTATGGCTCATTTGCTTAAGAAGCAATCTGGGGGCCATTGGTGGGAACGTAAATTGGTCCAGATTCTCAAAGACCTTCAAATAGAACTACCATATGATCCAGCAATTCCACTCCTGGGTATCTACCCAAAGGACAGGAGAGCACTCAGTCAGAAAAGCACTTGCATATCTATATTAGCTGCAGCCTTATTCACAATTGCTAAGATATGGAACCAACTCAAATGTTCACACACAGATGAATGGATTGAAAAAGTGGGGCACTTACACTCCATGGAATACTCCTCAGCCATAAAAAACAACAAGGCCCTGGAAGTTGATAGAAAGTAGATGAATATGGAAGATGTGTTGCTGTTTGAAGCAAGTCAGACTATGAAAGAGAGACACTGTCTCCACTTAACATATACCGACTGTCTGCACTCTATAATAGAAACTGAAAGACCAGAAGGCATAAAAGCATTAAAAATTGTTATGGACACTAGAGACAAAGTGGAAAGAATGTGGGAGGGGAAGAGTATAGGAAAGGAAATTTGGGGGAAAAAATAGAGAGGTAGGACATTTGTGGGACACAGATATGGTTTGTTACTTGTTGATGAAGATGAGTATAGTATTCTCAACTGGGCTGGACCGAGGTGGACAGCATGCTGGGTAAAGTCTCTTTACAATCTAAATGACGTATAGCAATTAAATGTATAAATAATAATAAAAAAAAAATTTTAAAGCAATCTGGAACCAGCAGATGGTGTCCATTGCTGGACTCCTACATGGCCAACTGCAGTATGAGCCCTAGACCCAGCGGTTTGAAACTCACACCGGGCTTGTGTGTACATGCCCAAGATCCCAGGAGGAGAATGGAAAAGGGATTTCGGCATGGCCATCCCCCCAGGGAGTGACTCCTCACTCTCACTCTCACTCTCCTTCTCACTCTCTCTCTCTCTCTCTCTCTGTCTCTCTCTCTCTCCAGCAAGCGCATCTACTCAAAGGCAAAAACCTCTCAAAAAAAAAAAGGAAGAAATCTGTCATAGACGTCTATTCTTTTCCTTTCTCACTGGCAACTAACATGCATGCTGTAGAGTTGCCATATGCTTGGCAGAGTTGCCATCAACCAGGGTCCCTAAATGACTGAGTGGCCAGACTTGTCTAGTCCTCCACATAATAAAATATGTTCCAGGAGTCAGGTAGTGACACGGTAGTGACGCAAGAGGACCCAGATGGGAAAGTCCTGGGTTTGCATCCCAGGATCTCCCACAGCACACTGGGGACACGTGTGCATGCCCTGGCTGGCTGAGACAGAGGTGGCTCACCGTTTGAGGACCCTCTTGGGGATACCCGTCTCTTCCCTCCCTCCCTCCCTCCCCCACCTCGCTGAAGAAATAAATAAATACACTTTTTTTTTAAGTTGTTTCAAACCTAACCTGGGGAGAAAATCTTTTTGCTTCACAACCTCCCGAGAAGTTAGCATTCCTGATAAAATGCTTAAGCAATTTTGTTTGAATTTTAATTGAACTAAGATTTGTACTGGAAAACCAATTATCCGCCTGCCCAATTACCCACACTCGGTTGCCAACTGTCAGTCAAGAGCCTAGTGACCTTTACCCAGGCTTTTTTTTCTTTCAGTATCTAGTTTAACGATGATTAGCTAACGATACTCTCTGCCTATAAAATGTCCCTGCCAAAAGTGAACTTGGGAATAGCCTTCTCATTTTTCTTATATGCGTGATAACAATAAAACTTGGGTACAAGTTCATAGTTAAATTGAAAAGTTTTCTCTAATACTTGGAGCACTCACCTGGTATCATAACTTAAGTGAGAAACAAATCTATCTTTTCTCTGAGTCGCTAAATTTGGGTCTCTATTACAACAGCCTAACTACGCTTAGACATTCACACTTTAGAAATTTGCCTAAATTTACTAAATGCTTACTATGTGCCAGTGATATTACTAGGCACTTTACATCCATTATCTCCAAACTCCATTTCTTCCCCTTTATATAAAGATCAGCAACTAGAATTGAATGACTGACCAGGACCCACCACCACCAAAAACAGTAGTTGTAAGCAGCAATGATAGCAAAAATACAACTCATATATATTTCTGCTTATAATGTGGCAAGCACTGAGCAAGACTCTGTATGTTATTCTTTAGAACCTTATCGATCTTTCTAAATAAATAAAATAAAATAAAAATAAATATTAGTTTTAATTAATCTTTCAGATAGGTTAATATTTAGAAAATGAAAAGAAACTTACTGTTTACCTATGAAAAATCCCTAATAGTAAACCTCAACCCAATCTTCTTGGTTGAGGAAGATACAGAGAATATGAAGCCACTCTTACAAGGACATCATTCCCCAGGGGCATATCAGCATCATTGGGTCAGAACTGGCAATAGGATTTTTTAAATTCTTTCTGAAGAGAGAGATTATTATTTTTTTTCTCTTTTTTTTTTTTTTTGGAGAGGTTTTTGCCATAGGGCACGTGCACTCACCAGAAAGACGGAGAGAGACATAGAAAACGAGAAATCACCCCCCAGGGGTGATGGCCACACCGCAATCCCTTCTACTCCATTCTCCTCTCGGGATCTTGGGCACGCATGCACGTGCGCCCGGTGTGAGTTTTAAGCCACTGGGTCCAGGACGTGAACCACGGTCGACTACGTGGGAGTCCAGTGACATAGCCATTATGCTAACTGCTGGTCCCGAGAGAGATTATTTTTAAAGGCTGATTAGTAGCATACAGTTTTGCTAAGGCTAGGACTAGCTCACTGGCCCTTCAGAGGGTAAAGCTTTAAAGATGTCTTTTAAATTTTTCTCCTAAATGCCTCTTTTCTTTAAGAGAAAGGAATCATCTCACTTTGCCCTCAAAGACTTGGATTCATTTTAAATTAACCTCAAATTACTGGCATAGGAAGGAGAACTCAATTTTAATTTTGGAATATTTGTATAGCCTTCTCTAAGAGGATTGTAAGGTCTAATAAATTTATATCTGACTTCCATAAAGTTGAATGAAAGTTTTTTGTTATTGTTTTGCTTTTGTTTTTTATAGGAGCTTAGTGAGGTCATTTTTACTTAGTGGTATAGAGGAGTTCTTTCAAGTGGAAGGTCTGTATCTATGAATTATTGTAGGACAAATGAACATTGAGGACTCACCTAGGGGAAGGAGTCTTAGGGACTAGAATCTCTGGGTTTCTTGCTACCAGAGGTATGTATCCACCATATGACTCTTTTATATTGTTCAAAAGTAAAGTGCTATTCTGTAGAGTACTTCAAAATCATCCAAAAATAGGCTGGTCCCATGGCCCACTGGTTAAGAGAGCCGGATCCCACATAACCAACCATGGTTCAACTCTCAGAGGCTTGAAAAACACCCTAGGTGGAGACCAGCAGTTAGTGTAATGGCTATGTCGCTGAACTCCCATGTAGCCAACCACGGTTCAAGTCCCGGACCTGGTGGATTAAACACGCTGGGCACATGTGCATGAGTACCCAAGATCCCGAGAGGAGAATGAGGAGAAGGGATTGCAGCATGGCCATCCCCTCTGGGGGGGCAATTTTTTGCTTTCTATCTCTCTGTCTCTCTGTCTTTCTGGAGAGCACATATGCCCTATAGCAAAAAACTCTCAAAAAAAAAAAAAAAAAAAAAAAAACAAACAAGCAAAATAAAACAACCCAGGTGCATATGCATACATGCCCCAAATCCTAAAAGGAGGGAGAAATGGAAGAGAAGGGATTATAGTATGACCACCTCCCATTGGAAGCGTCCTTTCTCTCCGTCTCTGTCTCTCCCCCTCTCTGGTAAGCACATGGCCCTCTGACAAGTAAAAAAAAAAATCATCTAAGAGTGTATGAGCCTCAGTTTCCTCATCTGTTAAACGGAATTAGTAATATTAGGTCTTCAGGACAGTCATGCCATATTTTTCTATGCTTTTCTATGCGAAAATGTGTAATGACTTTTCCGACAACCCAGCAGAATCTAGCTCATATAATTGCTATGAGAACAATTGTGGAATGCTTAAGTGCACATTCTCTGAAGGCATACGGCCTAGATTTTAACCTTTATGCAACCCTTGAGCAAAGGATAAACCTTGAGCAAATAAGCTCCTTGTGCTCAGATTCTTCATCTCTACCAGTGGCAGAGATGATGCAGATTACATCTCTATCATTACATGTGATGTTTGTAAGGACTGCATTTTTGTATGGTGCCCAGCACGATACTTTGGCACTACTACCACCACAACTGCCCTATTTAGCAGGACAACTTTCCAGCCATGTCACACAATATGGGCAGAGGCTGGCAATGACACTTGGGAGCTCTGAGATAGCCTTGCTTTGAAGAGGGATCTCCAGAAAGAGAAGGTCAAGCATTCTAGATCTATAAGTACAGGAAACTGGGACCAGCCTTGCACTAGTCTCCCAGGACAAACCTGTGCCCTGGCATGCAGCTATACACACGAACCCAAGGAGGGGTTCTGCAAGTCTGCACTTATGGCAGCAAGACTGTTAGGCCGGAGGCCCGGACAGCTTGGATGTGGGGGTTGGATGCCATGCCCTAGTTGTTAGGTTTGATTTGGGAGCAGTGGCAAAGTCAGAGGCGGCAAAGGCGAAAACACCAGAGTCAGGCTTTGGAGTTTAATAAAACCAATATAATTTATTCTACGCTCTCTGGTGAGGTCCCTTGGCCTCAGCCTGGTCAGAGGCCAAGGGAGTCACGCCCAGGGTGGGTACTGCTCGTTCTTAAAGGGCCGTTGTCCAGGAGGTGGTCACCACGGGTCCTTGTCTGGCCAATGAAGTTAGCTGTTTCTGTTCAACTTTGGCGGGCGCGCCAAATGCTGAACGGCAGGAATGTCCGTTGGTGATGGCGGGCCAGGTGTGGACAACAGGAAAGTTCCTGCTGGCGGGGATGTTTCCGTCATGTTTCTTTTCCCTTCCCCCAGATCTTATATTCTGACCTTAAAGGGATAAGGGATGATGACCACTCTGGCTGCTACAGGCTGTTAAGGGGCATCGATTTGGGTCCCTCTGGTCAGAGGGTCTTGGGGAAGGGGTGCGTAGGGGTGCAGGAGCATCTGATTAATTGCCACTCGAGTGATGGATGTGCATTTCCTGAGAAAGTGTAAAACACAGGGCGCAAAGGCCAGGATTAGACATAGCAGTATGAGTCTTAGAAATGGGAGGATCCAGGGTAGCAAGAATTTTAAAAGAGAGTGGTGCATAGCGCTGAAAGCAAGAGAACACAGTGTCTCCACAGAGGATGAAAATCCCAGCGAGGGGGCACTGGACAGAGGCATCGGAAGCCAAGGTGAGGTTAGGTGTGTAAAGGAGAGAGACATTGGAGAACTGTGGAGAGGTAGTGACATTGTTGGTATAGATATAATTGACCGGGGATGAGGATGCTACCAGAATGGCGACTATGACCCGTCTTAACAGTAGAAGGCAGAGCCAGCAAGAGTTATTTTGGGTGGGGTCCAGGGAGACCAGAAAATGAAAAATAGAGTTGATTAAAGCTGGCACTTAGGGGTTTGGGGAAGGAGAGGGCGAAATTACTGGGGCCAAAATTTTCTGGATTGGTCATGTAGGGGGCAGGTTATGATAAACTTTAAGTATTTCTATAATACCCTCAGGTCAGATACCTGCCAGTTGGGCGGACAGCCAGAGAGAGACAGACAGGTTCCTGATGGTAAATGTGAACGGATTACAGGTCGTGGGGGTGCAGCCCTGATGGGGCCAAAGGTTGACTAGAGGGCTGCTAAGGTACCCCGCATGGTCGAACTGTAGAGTGACCGATGAGGAGCACATGTCCCAAGCAGTCTTATTGATAATACCTTGATTACCCCATGTGTGTTGTACTTGGAATTCCCATTCCATAACTGTCAAGGCAGAGTCTATTCCAAAGGCCAAGAGGAGGAGGAAAAGGCCGGGCATAGCTAACCAAGTGGGGAAGAGGCAGCCCCGGTTAGCCAGTCCAGACACTTTAGACTTATCATGATTCTCATGAGTAGGAGGTTTAACAATGTTAGCAAAAGCCTTTTCCAGAACACCCATTCCTGTGGGGCCACTGCAGCTAGTCCAACAGAGAGAACTAGGGCTAGTGTTATGGAGAGGATCTGAACAGATAATTATAGAAGTAGGGTAGAGATGACATAGGCTTCTGCTGTGAAGGAAAGAAGAAGGTTTTTTAAGAGTTGGAGCTATGGGGTTGACCTGGTCTGGAGAAATGGTTGGGGGAGAGGAATTAAGTCCAGTGAAGGAACAGGTGGCCTAGCAGAGGAGGCCAAGGAAGGGGGAGGAGTTAAATTGAAGGGTGACATGTAACCTTTTAAGGATTTCATGGCCCAGGAGGAGTGTGGGACATGTGGGAATGACAAGAAAAGAGTGGGGGGAACCAGCAGTTAGCGTAATGGCTATGTCACTGGACTCCCATGTAGTCGACCGCGGTTCGCGTCCCAGACCCAGTGGCTTAAAACTCACGCCGGGCGCGTGTGTGTGCGTGCCCAAGATCCCGAGAGGAGAATGGAGGAGAAGGGATTGCGGCGTGACCATCCCCCCTGGGGGGT
>NW_006203646.1:4108301-4110092 GCF_000334495.1 Tupaia belangeri chinensis
CGGGCGCCCCCCCCCTAAAAAAAAAACCCCCAAAAAAAAAAAAAAAAAGAGTGGGTAAAGTATGTTTTTCCGAGACAGCAGGCTAAGGATTTGGTAGAGAGAGACCTAAGGGCTGGCCATCAATACCCATAATAGAGACCTGGGCTAAAGTATGTTGGGAGGACAGAGTAGGTAGCCCTCGTGTCCACCAGGAAGGTGAACGACTTACCCACTACCTGAAGCTGGACCCTGGGCTCGGCGAGGGTAATTGTGGTGGTCGAGTCCGGGGCCCATCAATCCTCAGTCAATCTCATCATGGCAAGGTCGAAATCAGGGTGGTGGGTCTCCTCTCAGTGTGGAGGCATCAGGAGTGGATCTCACCTCCCTCTTTTGGGGCAGTCAGAGCCCCAGTGACCCATTTTGCCACACCCTGGGCAGGGTTTAGTGGGTGGCCTAGGATACGGGCATTCACGGGCCCAGTGGCCTGGCTTGCCATATTTGAAGCAGTTTCCTGGGGGAAGACTGCATCTAGGGACCCCCCCTTCTGAAATGCCGGCCACAGGGCAACCATCAGGGCTTGGGCTTGCATGGCAGCCATCTGTTTGGCCTGTTTGTGATGAGCTACCTCAGCGTCCTCCTCTTGGGAATTGAAAACTTTAATTAGGGCCTTTTCGGCCTTTTCAGCCTTTTTTTTTTTTTGGAGAGGTTTTTTCGCTATAGGGCGCGTGCGCTCGCCAGACAGACAGAGAGAGACATAGAGACAGAAAGCGAGAAATCACCCCCCAGGGGGGATGGTCACGCCGCAATCCCTTCTCCTCCATTCTCCTCTCGGGATCCTGGGCACATACGCACACGCGCCCGGCGTGAGTTCTAAGCCACCGGGTCCGGGACACGAACCGCGGTCGACTACGTGGGAGTCCAGCGACATAGCCATTACGCTAACTGCTGGTCCCCGGCCTTTTCAGCCTTTTTAAGTTTTTTGTTTGTTTGTTTGTTTTTTCCGTTATCAGTGGCTGACTGGGTGATAAAATGGGTGACCAGAACCACTGCCCCAACAGTATTTTCCAGGAAGAGTAGGGTATGGAGTTGTATAGCCTCAGTGAGGCGGCTCAAAAACATGGTTGGATTTTTTGACCCTGGGTGACTTTTCACAATTTATCATAATTTACTGCCTTTTGGACTGCTTGTTCTATCCCTGCCGTAAGGCGTTGTAACATGTAGTCACAATGCCAGCAGCCAAGGTCACCTTCCTGATATCTCCAGCCAGGATCAACTACACTACGGGGATTGCTTCGGTACCTACCACCTCGGTGGTGTCCGCCATGTGGGCCCTGTCAGCATACTCTCTTCCCGCCGCCTATACCCGGTCACGCTCGTCCGCTGTCATGGTGGATGTCATAATTACGTGGACGTCATGCCAGGTGAGGTCATAGGCCTGTGTGAGATATCTGAATTCCTTGATAAACTGGGTGGGTTTGGCAGAGAAGGAGCCCAAGCGCTTTTCAATGGTGGATAGATCCGCAAAGGAAAAAGGAACATGGACTCAAATGATTCCCTCAGCACCCGCCACGTCCTGTAAGGGAGCCATGACCTGGGGTTGGGGTGGGTCATTTGAGAGTGTACAGCCAGCAATGGGGGAGGACAGAGGGCTTGTTGGCAAGGGGGGGTGGAGAGGATTTTCAGGGTAGGGAGGTAGGGGACAGAGGGTTCAGGAAAGTTTAATGGGGGGGGTCACAGGGGGTCTCAGCAGAGAGGAGAGAGATTCTGGGGGAACAGTGAGAGTAGAGGATTCAGGGGGGTTAGAACGTTCCG